>NC_037675.1:27292382-27434882 GCF_003255815.1 Theropithecus gelada | reverse complement strand
TGTTATTTTTTGTTTCATCAGATATGTGCCCCAAATAAATAACTTTTTTTTCAAAAAATGAAAGTATTAGAGAACTTGTTATGTTAATTTTGAAAAATATTGAGGTATAGTACTAGATAGGATGTCATTCCACTGGTCTATATAAACAAAAAAAAATGTTCTTGAAAATTGAAGCATTACCTTGTATAATAAAGTACATCAAATCAGATTTGTAAATAAAATATTGTTTAATTCTAAAGTATTCAATATTTTGATTAGATTATTTTTTTAAGGAAAAATATTTAACGTGTATGTGCCGAATTTTTTTTAAATAGTTTTTTATAATTGCAATGGAAAGGCAATTGTCTCATTACAAAGTGGTACAGAAGCCAATACTTGGGTTGCCATAGATATATAAAAAAGCAAAAACTGTGGAACACGTTTTAAGCTCATTTTGGAAAAAAAAAAAAAACAGTTCTGTAGAAATGCATATTTGTATTTGTTTCTCTAATAAATCTTCAAATAGCTTTAAACACAAATTAGTTTTAATTATTTAAATTATGAGTTCTCTTAAGTAATTTAACACCTGTTTTGCCTTACATTTTGTGAAAACATTGTCTCATGGAAATGAATAGAGGCTTATTGTGGAAATCAAGGTAGGTCTGCATTTATTCAAAAAGGTCAGGTATTTAGCGTTTGAGTTTGTTTACCTCTATGAAATGATTAAAGAATTTTTGTGAAAAAACAACACTTCTCCCCCCACCCAAATTTCATGAATTTAGCCACTGCCCAAAAAAAGGACCAGTTTGCATTTGCTTTAACTTGGTACCAAATGAAAGAGCAAATTCAGTGAAATCACATGTTCAAACAGTTGATAATCAAAAGATGATTTGATGCAGTTAATCAGTCTCTACATGTATCAATGAAGGAATATAGACTTTTCTGAACCACGGTGCCTCCTCAGTGTTCTCTAATGTCATTTATGCATTATGATTAAAGTTGATACCTAAAAATACATATATTTTTCTTGAATTCTGACTTTATGCTCATGCATTTGAAACTGTTTTAGGATAACATATAGTCATCTATTTCTGTTTAGTGTAGAGTCTCCATTTCATAAAAAATGCTTTGTAGACAATACATCAATAGATATACCAGAATAAATACTAATGTGTGCATCTTTTTTAAGTTGTCATTCTGCTAGAACAGAGATGCTAACCTTTTGGTCAAGGACTCAATTGAGTATTCCAATTCTATTGAACTATGAAGAGCACTCAAATTTTAATGAAGTATTTGTATTTGCCATTTTTTTAAGTTAGTAAAATATTTCAGAGGAGCTGGCTTATGAAAACTTTAAGCATTTCCAAGAGTATAGTTTATTGGCTTATCCAATTTTACAGCTTTTGATCAATAAAAAATACTGTTTCTTGTCAGTATTTTAGATAATGGGTAATTGTATCACCTTTTTTCTTTAACACAATTTCTATAATTTAAATTTCAAAATAATGACATCAAAATTTCCACGCTTTTAATGTTATATATTTTTCTGTGAATCTTAAGATAGTTCAAGTCCTTAGTAGCTTAACATACTGTATTAAATTATTGTAGTATACTAAAAAATAATCTTCGATGGACTTGATATATGGCATTTCCATATTTTACGTTGTCTATTTTAGGAGATAAATGTTGAAGAAGGCTCTGATAAGAGGAAGCCTATAGACGTATGGTGAGACCAATTTATGCTGAAATTGTATTGAAAATAAACCATTACTTTTAAGGTTTCAGTGCAGACAAAAATTATATTTTTAAAAAATATTGATATAATACACATTAACTTATAAATCTATTATTAATAAAAGAAAAAGTTAACTATATTTTTCAAAATATCTCAGGAAAAACATTCTTCACTCAGTTCTGTACAGAATATATTTTGTGAGGTTCCATTCCCTAGAAGAAAGCATTGGCTAATAGTTCATCCCTTAGGGGATACAACTCAAGATTTTTAACATTTCAATCTTGCATCAAGATTATGGGGGTTTTGTTTTAGGTTGGTGTGTGTATGCGTTTTGTTTTGGTTTTTTGTTGGGGGGGGTGATAGAGGATAGAAGCAATTATCAAAGCTACTTGCACTCAGGCAACTACTGACTGTATAAAAAGTGATTCAGAAGGCCAATACTCAATTGGCTAGTTTCAATTATTGAATTTTTGCATCACTTTGCCAGTACAGGGAAAACTCTGAGGTTAAACTTCCTGTGAAGATTGACTGCATGACTCCCAAAACAATGTACTTCTATATGCACTACAGAGGCTTAATCTGAATCAGAAACGTTTTAAAAATCATTTTTTAATCTTCAAACCTATAAAACTGATTTTTATACATTCTAGCAAGTAATTAATCATGTCCACTGTCTTTAAAAACAGGCTTGTAATTTGAAATGTTTAAATAATTGCCAATGGAGTTACTTCTGAACATAAAAATTCTTACCTTCAATGAACTTTTAAAAATTGCGGGCCAGGCATGATGGCTCGTGCCCATAATCCTAGCACTTTGGGAGTCCAAGGCGGGTGGATCATCTGAGTTCAAGAGTTCGAGACCAGCCTGGTCAACATGGTAAAACCCCATCTCTACTAAAAAAAAAATACCAAATTAGCTGGGTTGGTGGTACACACCTGTACTCCCAGCTACACAGGAGACTGAGGCAGGAGAATCGCTTGAACCGGGGAAGTGGAGGTTGCAGTGAGCTGACATCATGCCATTGCACTCCAGCCTGGGCAACAAGAGCAAAACTCCGTCTCAAAAAAAAAAAAAAAAAAGATGTTTTTTGTGTTTTTTTTTTTTTAATATTTTCTTGTAATTTGCCCCCTTTAGGACCTATCTCATTTAAAACCATTACAAAGTGGCTTGAAATTATACCCATTTTTTTAGTTGACAGCTTTTTTTTTGTTGTTAATATTATGCATCAGTTTTTATTTTTAAATTATTTTTCTTTATTAAAGGTATTTTAAGATTTTATAGACTGATGATAATGATGGGTTTTCTCTCTTTTCTTAACTTTCTGAAAAGAATTTTGTATGCTGATGGATCCAGTCATCATCAGTATGCATGATGTACAAACAATCTGTTTGGCATTCGTTTGCATGTGGTTTTTTCAATTAAGAACAAAATCAGATATTCTAAATACCTAGCTTGGACAAAAAGGGAAGAAAGATAGGACAAGAAGGCAAAGCACTGGAGAATCAATCTTTTGAAGAGTGACTGGACAACCAAGTATAGTGATCTAAGTCAACCAAGAGAATTCATTATAAGCCCTCAACTTTGTGTAAGCATACAGAGGTTGATGACAATGTAATATTATCTCTGTTGTGAATTTTCATATTTAGTGAGTTTTTCAAATCGTGAGTATTATTTTAAAATCAATACTATCATCATTGGGTCTCCTATAACAATAACCAAAGTTGTACACTAAAGTACCAGTGAAGTGACATGTAGAACGTAATGATACTACAAAAACATGTTATTATTAATGTCAGTAATTCTGCTCTGGCTTCTTCCATACATCACATAGCTACAGTTTGATACACACTTTTTGGTTATTTTATTTTTCACTCAAACATACATTACTTTCTATCATGACATGAAGAAATCAAGGAAGAACTTTCACCAATTTATTTTAAAATTTTAAGCACAGTGTTATACCCAAGGACAAAAGTAAATAATAAAAGTGCATATACAAAATCCTTTTTTTCTGAATAGTAGGACTTAACACTCAATCGAGATCATATATTCATGTATTCTATGTATATGCTGATTCTAATTTTGAACGGAGAGTAAATTAGTTTCACCAACAGCAACAATGTCATCACTTATTTATGGTAAAACAGTAAAAGGAGTATAATTAAGCTAATCACACCTCTTTTTATGTAACTTCAAATGTTTACGAAAAGCAAAGTTACAGTGATAATGTTAAAATAGGCATTATAATATTTTTCTTCTCATTAGCATAAGTTTTATTGCCATTGACCTTAAGTATATTTTAAAAGCTGAACTTCTACAGTTTTTGTGGGGCTTTTGAAAATAAATAATAAATTTTCTCATATAGTATTTGGAAAAGTATCTTCACAAATAATTCCCCAATATGTGAATAGAATAAAATAACTAATGTTTATATTATCTTCTGCCATATGCAGAATGTACTTTTATTCTTTAATTTTCATATCATAAAGTATAGATATTAATTTGATTTCCATTTTCCAGAAAATGAAATACAACCACTGAGTCTCAAGTCACTAAGATAAAATTAATAAATTGAGGATCCCACTTTACTGAGAGCTAAGATTTTAAAATTAAAATGATAAATGCATTAGAATATTTTAAGCAGTAAGCAACTTTAATGCAAGTTAATGGGTTTTGTTTCTAAATGAAATAGTCTAAAGCTCTCAGAATCATAGCTGTACACAAATGTTAATTACATTAACATTTAATTTATACTTCTAGGCCTGTCACAGTGCATGTTACCTTTTGAGAGATACCTTGAAAACTGTAGAAATAAAACAATAACTTTTATAACAACTAAAGCATCTTGTGGAAATAAACATGTAAGCAACTGCAATAGCATGGTAGGGATATATGGAATTACTTGAGATAAATGTGTATCTCATCTGTCCAGTGCATTAGTTGTGTGGCCCTAGAGAAAATCCATTTTATTTCATTTTGAGTGCACACAAGATGCAGTGTATTACATGATTTTAAATCTGTTTCATAGTGCTATTACATTAAGAAATGCTTTGTCATTTGATAGTTTGTCTTTAAAATGTAAGCAATTTCTCAAACTATCAAAGGATGTACATACTATAGAGGAATCAAATGATAGAAAGTTCGATAATATTACAGGGATTGGGTCAATCCTGTGAAAACAAAAAGTGAGTTAATAATACATACTCAGAAAATGATTACAATTTATTTAAGAAGTTTATCTTTTAAAACCAATATAAAAGTAATCAACATCAATTTTAAATGGAAATAAATGCTCTCATATAGTGGTTATATGATATATGGTACTAATAAATACATTGTTTCTTGAAAATTCTCTTGGGACTCTAAATTTTAAAGTATTCATTGGATTTTTTAAATTTGTTAAATTCTGAAATGTGCTAAATTTTATAGAATTATAAAAATATAACCAATGTGTTCTTATAAATCAAAAGGTCATATGTTATAAATAAGTTCAGAGATGATATTTTATTAGAAATCATTTTAAAATATGAGTAACATCTAATAGAATGTTTTTAAATTCTGCAAAAATAATTATTCATCTGTAATTTGTTGTTTTTCTCTTTTCTGAAAGGCAAGAAAATAAAAAAGATGTGGGCAAACTCCATATCTGACATATATTGATACAGTTTACAGGATTTTTTTTTAGTCTCCTAGTAATCAAATGCACTATTTATATTCCTCATCTTTTTTATTTGATTATCAAAATAGTTGTGAGAATCAAATTAACTGTACCATATCCAATTCTATCATCACGTTCAACGTATTCAAAGGTTATTTCTCTGTAGAATAAATATAACAAAGTAAGTTCTAAAAGTATCTCAATTGTTTTAGAAGAATTATTTTAAATATAAATTTTCTATATATTTCATGGCCAAAAATATGTTATTAAAAGGAAAATATTTCCCAATATTTTATCAAATTATGCTATTTTCTAATTGGGAAGTAACCCTTGCATATCCATTGTTAATAGTATAGTCATTTTTTTTTTTTTACATAGGTCTTCAGAAAAAACAAAAGTATATAATCACTGAAAATCATCTTTATAAGATATTCTGTTTGCCTTACACTTTAGAGTGACAGAAAAAAATTAGAATTAGTGTGGCCATTCCATAATAGGAGAATTATTATTTTCTCTAAAATAATAATCAATAGCATATTCTAGCAGGAAAAATACAATTATTTTAATCTCAAGTGTTTTAAATAATTGCCTGTGCCTTGTTCTCCAAATGAAGAAGGATACAAATCATTTGATTTTATTGAGTTTTCAGAGTTTTATTCTACCCTAAGGCAGAGCCTAGGCAAGAAATATATCTAGCCTAATATAGATTGAAGTGAATTATCTAAAGATAAATTATATCTAACATGATGCATGATAAAAACTTAAGAGTTATAGATATGGTTTCTATCATCTCAAAAAAAATAAATGTCAGGGTGCTATTTTCATTATTAGCAAAAGAAACTGTGTGACTTCTCTTAAGGAATTATGTTTATTACCAGAAATTTTAACCAAAGAACATCAGCTAGAAAACATAAATCCCACATACACAGCATGATATGGAGGAAAAGAGGGTCTTGAAATAGAGAAATACAGATTTGAATCTCAGTCTCACTCCTCTGATACTGAACAGTTTATAGATTCAGATACCCTGTATAGAATATGGGGATCACAATTACCTCAGCATATAAGGATTAAATTACATTATATTTGTTTTAAGTATACCTACATTTCAGTACCTAAATTCAATCACAAGAAAGCAAGAGATTTTTTAATAAATACTAATTTCCTCTACAAATTGAGGGAAATGAATGTATAAAATATGTCAAACAAGAGCATAGTAATATTTGTGAAAGTACCTTACAAAATATATGAGCTTAATAGAATGTAAGGTAAAGTCTTGAATTTGAAAAAGTTTAGATTGCATAGACAAACATCTACATATAAATACCCAAAATAAGCATTAAATAAGTATTGCGTCTTACTCATTTCTATTACAGCTTCACATGGGGGCTCCAATAAAGTTATTACAAAAGATTTTATTTAAAAATCAGTAGAATTCTTTATATCAACTAAAAACAAATGGTAACAATTCCCTAAATTAATTGAAGAGTAGAATATAAATGATCATACAAAAATATGTAATTAGTACTGGTTTATTAATTGATAATATGAACATTCTTATTATAGGCACAAGAAGATGTTTATGAACACTTAAGGAAAACTTTTTAAATGTATTTTTCTGTGTCCATAAACTTCAATGAATAATGGGAAAAAATGAAAACATCTAATATTCTAAAGATTGATAACAGAAAAATTTGCAATTAATTAAAATACTTGCTGAAATTAAGTGAACATCTGGCAATTAATTGCTTTTATTTGTGATAATAAGTTCAGCAAGCCAACAAGTTCATCAGATTGCCCATTAACTAATCATATTTCAATTTAAATCTTTCATAAACCCCTACATAAAAACCTACCACTTTTTTATATAAATACAAGAGTAAATAATAAAGAACTGGAAATGCATTAATACTTGTATTATACTATGTTAGATATTAATAAAAACTAACATCTCAGCAACTTTAGTGTTTAAGCATGTAGTGTTATATATTTCATATAAGTAATTTTCCTGTAAACTCATTTTTAATAATGTTAATATAGAATAAAGTATTTTTAAACACCACAGGATTTTATATTTTAAATATGTAGTGTATGTGCTTTATTAAAAGATAAAGGAAATTTGGTCTGAAAACCTAACGAAGAGATTCTGACGTATGTCTGTACTTATTTCATTGAAGAACTGTAGGAGAACAGATAAATATTCTCATCATTAAAGGGCTGTAAATGATCAGAGATAAGTTTACACAATAAGAAAAATGAGAGATAAATTTTGGCAGTCTTCGTAGGGCACATTTTGCGAGTAATTTCAGCCATATTCCATTCCACAGAGCGTATTTTCTGCTCATATGACTAATTTAAGATTTAAATAATTGAACACAGCCCAATACTCTTACAATATGATCATAACTGTATCTTAAAGTTTTCAAAGTGCTTTGACATATCATCAATTTGTACTTTTTTTCTTTACTACTCCTTGAACATGGTAGAACCAGTATCAAATTTAATGTTCTTTTTTTCAGCCATGATAATGATTCACCCAATTTCAATATTAGAGAAAACAGCAAGGCAGACATCCGTTTAATACACACCACATTGTATTGTTGATGTCTTCGAAACGTAGTTTTTGGGCAGTTAAATACTTCATGTTAGAATTAAAAAGTTATGTTCAGCATTTTTTCACTGGGATAAAAACAGAAAATAAGAAGTAACTTGGACAATCCTACAAGAAACACTGACACTTCCATTATTATTTTGTAGGCCTATGAGTCTTCAAAATATTAGTGATCGCTACTGGTTATGGGATATTTAAAACCTAAATGAGAACATACTTTTAAAACACTCATTCCTCTACTAGTTTGATCAATCAATACCTTTGCTGAAAGTGACTGTCAAGCATAGCTCCCTTGTTTGACTAAGAGGCAATCAACATCATGCATATGATTTGATATACAAGGTGAAAATTTAAAACATGGGTTAATTGCTTCTTTCTGCTAAAATATGTTTAATTTTATTTTGGGCATAATGGATTAGTAGTTTCATAGAAATCTGATTGCAAAGTCTTACATGGTCTGAAGATGTTTTTGAAAGGTATACCAAATGGAAAGACACAGAATTGCTTTTTCACTCTGAGCAAGAGTTACTCATCTAAAGGATATATGTACTTGAGCACTATATAGAGATTAATCAAAATGAAGTTCAGTGTACACAGGAGTCTTGCGCTCTGAGATAAAAGTATATTTGCTGCCTTAAAATGTTTTCTAAGGTCAATCATAATGGGAAAAAAATCAAATACTAGAAACATGGGGAAAGGACAAGATGTACATCCAAATGTAAGCTAAGATATTATTAACTATTGATATTTGAAAACAAGAGGATTTTAATAAATACCTTTTCTTTTCATTTGATTGAAATACAATAGAAATGTGAAAATTTGGTTTGCTATGGTCTTGAAGCCATTAAGCTGAATGTTGTAATTAATGTTCAAAACACTATGTTTTAAATGGTAAGAAAGATTTTCTGAATAAGGAAAAGAATCATTTTTAAGTTGAGCTATGAAACCTAGTTTATTTTGTGCTTATTACTAATTCTGGTATGTAATAAGCAGTGATAATCATCTTAATTACTTTTGATAGACAATTACATTCATTAAGAAGATAGAATAAAAAATGAATGTTATATATTCTAGATATTTACAATCAACACTTTAGAATTATTTCTTAATGATATGCATTTTAATATAGTGTCCCAGTTTTGTTACCATTACCAACAAATACAGATCTGAAACATAATGTAGTTTCAAAACATGAATTACATAATAGATGTGGAATTCCAAACAATGTGTAACAAATATAGTCAAGATAAATCGCAGATACTGATCCTAAATAAAAGAAGGCTTATTTTATCAGAATCAATCTAACAGTCTATATAGCACTTACCGAATGTCAGAGAATTATAATGAGAAATATTTTTTAAGAACCAACTGTGAAGGGGAAAGATAGATTTTTTTTATAACCCTACTGAAGTTTTCAACATGCTTTAAAAGAGAAAGAGGGCGATTTTGATGTTTTTGACGAAATTGTACTTCAAAACACTTTTCTATCTCAGTCTTTGGGTGTTTAAATTGAAATTCTCAATGTAAAGTCTAGAGCCACTTTGGTTCATCAGAAATGTATTTTTTACATCTAAGGCTTGGGAGGTTAATATCATTTTAATTTTTATTCAGACTTTTAATTTGCCATGTATGTGAAGTTCATTACCACACAGCATAAGAAAATATCTTCTGTAATATTAATAAAAAAGTCATAGCATAGAAAAAATGTATGTGAGAAAATGACCCAACTTATTTTATTTTATTTTTTTTTTTGCTGTCTAGTTTTCTGTCCAGAAATGATGTGCACATTCATTAGGAACAATGTTAGACACATGTAAAATTGAAACATAGGCCAGGCCTATTGAGAGAAACAGCAACTCTACACTGTTAGGGCAGTAAGAAAGCTGCAAAATTGTTCTGCGGGATACATAGAACAAAGATGAAGATGACAATATCAACTTACATTTGCCTTTTGCTATAGTACAAATTTCAAGACACTCTCAAGTAGTTGTCTCATTTAATTTCTCATGACACCTCTTTATTGCATTTAAAATGCACTTAAATTCAGTATTAAAACTGAAATTATGTATCATAGATTTCTATGAATTAAATAAGAAAATCAATATTATACTTTAAATAAATTTAGCCTGTAAGTTTGTTTCTCTAAAATATGCATTGCTGTAAGTATTAAACTGTTTTTATAGAAGCCTGAAGAGAAAAAAAAAAAAAAGACTCTGAAATTAAAGAAGAGTAAAGTTTGCTTTTATTTAATAATATGACTGAACTTGTTCAACTGAACTTAAAATAACAGGGAAACAAAATTAACAGACAAGAATGCTTTATGTAGACCAGTCTCATCCCTTGGTATAAAGATTGAGTGAAATTTCTGAAAAATAAATGCACATAATCCCATATATTCCATTTTTCTGCCAACATATAAGCTAGGATGGGATGCAAATTAATGAAATTTAATGGATAATTGATAACTTTGTTTTATTTTTATCACTCCCAAACTTAGGACATTTAGAACAAACAGATTTAGAACCAGAATATTTCTTACCTAGTCACAAATTTCATTTCTAACTTGATAATCTGAGGTTCTAAATATTTGGAATTATTGCATCCTGGCTTTCAACATAACCAAGAAAGATAATAATGAATAAAAACTAATTACATTTTTATTTACTTTGAGTTAAAAAATGAAAATTATACTGTGTATATTCATAATATGAATATCAACCAGTTTAAAATATACCAATACCTAGATATACCCCAACACTGTACTATACAGTATACTTAAAAATAATTTTCCTCATATTTTTAAAAGGTTAAAAAAGAGGTTAATTTTAAATGTGAATCTTTATGTTTTACCTAAAATTCAGATAACACATATGCTTAATATCAATATTTAATGCCAAATGCATGAGGGTCACTTAGCATTTAGTTTGTATGAAGAATATACCATGATTCAGCAACAATGGCAATGATAATATTTACATGTGTAATGTATTTAAATTTTTAACCTGTTTGCTGCCTACCCAGATCAGCTGTTCTCAGAAATAATCCAGAACCTGAGAAGGTAAGTTAAAATACGTTTGGATTACAATCTTTATGTTCTAAAATATATTATAGAGACCCAACTTTCAAGCAATGAGTAAATATCCACCACTGGCTTAATAAAATTTTAAATAACTATCGGATATTCCCTTGGCTCAAATTAAGACATAGACAATGGTAAATTTGCACTATGTAGGACCCATTGTAGAATCATATATTATCTATTTAATTTCTTTTTGTTTTTTGTATTAAACAAGCCCACATTTGACGACATTTCAGCCAACTCCAAGAAGTATGACTGATTGAGGCCTGGCTCCAATTTAGTCTTAAATGATTATTTCTGCTGAATAATGATGAAGTGTGGTAGGATAAAATCTCCTGGTTGAATTTGAACAACTGGTTCCTGATGAAATCCACAGTTAAAAGGTTTCTAACAGCTCTTTATTTCTCTGGGGGAGGAGATAGCAGAGGTTGCTTATTGTCAGTAGCCTGTAAAATGACCGTATTAAAATTAAATAATACCGCAAAATACAAAACTCTCACCTCCTATAAACGTTGCTTGCAGTCCTCATTATTCATGAACAGATATGATATGATAGTTCCATTCCTAAGTATGAATATGTTCAAATACCGTGTATATATAATTGTGATATTCATGTTCTCATGAATGTTTCTGAACCACATCCTCATTGATCGGAAGTGAAAATAAACATGACAAATGACTGGGTGAAACACTACTTACTCCATAGCAGTCTCAAATCAGCAGCACACATCTACGATGGTAAGTTTTTACACAAGTGTCCTTAAAACACAGAGGGCACAGAAGGCCCAATACTAAAAATCTCCTTTTAGAATCAGACTATGAAACTCTGATTCTACATATTATATGGGTGTCCACATTTGGATTCACAAAACATCATCCCTGAAATAAAGGAAATCACCTACATCTGAGTGTTATTCCCTAAACTACTTTCATGTCATAATCCAATACTATAATTACCAAGTCAAGATCTTCATACTGAATAAAAATGAATATATGTTTAATTCTTGAAACACAAGCTTGCATTTTTCTCATATAAAATAGTATCTTCCAACTTTGAAAAAAAATTCAAGAAATGCACCTTAATCTTTTCAGAAAGAATCGGAAAATTTTCAGGAAAATAAGAAGTTGCATTTTAAAAGGCTCAGATGGTTGTAATCCTTCTAAAGAAAGGATAGTCACAAAATTAAATAAGAAAAAAATCAACAAACAAAACCTTTTCTTTTTTTATTTAGCATATTCTCTTATTATTAAGCAAAGGAGACATCTCAGTGTAATTTAGTGATGATAAAAATGCATTGAATTTTCATAGTAATTTTGCCACATTAAAATATTTGCATTTATTTAGAGTCTCTTCGGTGTCACATATAGAAGTCCATTATTCACTCAGGCATTTACTGAGTACCTGCTATGTGTGTATATCTCTCTAAAGTGCACAACAGATTCCGGAGAGAACAAGACAAATAAAACATCTACCTGATAGAGCTAATACTCGAGTGGGGAGGTCAAAAAATACTCTATGAAGAGAATAAAGCAGCATAAAGTCAGAGGAAGTGACAAAGGACAGAGGTAGAGAGAGGTAACTTTGCACAGGGGAGTGAGGGAAGACTACTTGCAAAAGGCAAGGTCTCTTTCAGGGAGTCACTCTCTCCTTCTTGTGAGTGTGGAAGAGCCAGAGATGGTACATTAGTCCCTATCTGTAGATAAGGACAGGAATGCATAGCAGAGTCTGATCCTTTTGTCTGTGATTTTTATTTTTTAATTCAATAAACACTACATGCCTGCAACATGCTAGGCAAAACCCTGGGTTTATTAAGATGGACAAGAAAAAGGTGTTGTCCGAGCTTTGAAGGAAATGTGAAAGGAGACCAAGGATTATATTATACTGTGGTATTTGATATAATAAAGGTTTTCTGTAGGATAATCACAAAACACATAGGAAGACGGAAAGGAGGTAACACTAGAACACTAGCAGAGGGGAAAGGCATCAGACTAAGCAGGCTTGTGATTTTTTTGGAGGGGGTGGGTTAGTTAGTGATTACATGACAAAGACATGATAGAGTTGTGACTGGAATCACACCTCCTGATCCTCACAAGTTTGCTTTCCAGTAATCCATATCAATTTCATAAAATCTAATTGTGGAAATGTTCATTTTGATAAACTGCTTTTATTTTAAAAAGCTTGTTTTGAATACTCATTATAGCACATTTATAATCCAGAAAAGAAATGACTGGAAAAGTCTGAAAAGAAAAATCTGCATTCAGTGTTCTTATGTTCAGAAGAATTTAAAGAGAAATTTTATGAAAATTACTATGTAAGGTCCTACATTAATTTCACAATTATCCTTACAATGGCACAAACTGAGTTGTACTCTCTTCCAACAGTCATGAAACCTAGGTACGCATTGAGAAGAGTAGTTGCATTTTCTAAAGCTAGACAGAGTGGGGATGACTTTTACACACTGAAGCAGATAATAATAATTTGAGTTATCTGTGCTGAAGGAAGAAATGTCCTACTTTCAAAACCCAACAACAACATGAAGTGTCAGCCACAACACTGAGAACTAGTAAACACAGACTCAGGACTGGCAGGGACCTTGAGGAACAGCTTCTTAGTATGTGGAGTCAGCAGAAGCCTTCGGGTATAAATTAGAGGTGACGGCCCACTGACTCAAAGTATATTTTCCCCTTTTATCACCGCCACAGCCCCTAACATAAGACACTCCTGGGTAGGTTAAGAATACATTGAAAGTCTCTGTTAAAATGTAAGTTTATTGGAAAAGTCACACGAAGCCATTCTCATCTTTATGCAAATTAATTTATTCTACTGACCTAATGAAGGCAGAGATTTGAATAAATAGAATCTGAAGAATTTCAACAAGAGAAAGGACCAAAAAGTAAATAAGAACAGTAGCTCCAGAAGAAAGACCTTGCAGAGAAATACAAAATGCTGGCGCAGGTGATACCTGCTTTTATCTGAATGGGAAAGTGTGAGGAATGTGTCATTAGAAAAGTGGTAGTAAAAGAAATATTGGAAAAGGAACAATACTGTTAACTTTCTTTGTGAAGTGCCTACTATTATATTTCTTACCTGCTTTGTCCTTACTTTATTTCCTTTTTTTTCCAAATCTTTCCATAATCTGCCTCGTTCATACTTTCTGTATTTTCTGCTTACCAAATTCCATCCTGAGTTTATCTGTCTCTTTCCATACTCTTTAATCAAGAATGTCACCAGGGACAAGATTCATTCCAAAGTGTGCGTCTTATATCAGAACTCAACTTAGCATGATGACTGGCAAACAGGAGTAGGGTGCTGATTGTCAGACAGAACCTAGTCAAATAACCACACCACCTATAATGACCCTTCACCTTGGGCCTCAATCATAGATGTAGAAGGCCATCACAGTGGGGAGGAGGAAAGAAACAAACAATAGTAGAGTGACTGTGTAATGTATTGTTCAAACCAGGCCACTTCCACAACTCAAAGGGTGCACTGTGAATAACAACAATGGCATAAAACATGTACCCTGGATTTCCCAAGAAAACTGGTATATATGGTCACACTAGCTAGCATCTGCCAAGAATCAGCTTTGAATCACACGCTCAATGACAATATAAACAATCATCTAATCACCAAAGTGAAGTCCCAAGAGTATGCAACAGACCACTGAGGACAAGGAAAATAATGGAACAAAATGTGTGTGTGGTCTTTATTATAGTGACAAAAATTGGCCTTTCTGAAGACAATATTTTATGATCATATAAAGATTTGAACAAGTAAGTTTTGAAGATACTGATAAGAAGATATGATGATATCATAAAAATATCCCTAACTGCAAACACTGTGAGGTTCTGAGTTGTAGAAACTATGTTTATTGTTTTAATAGATAAGTCCTAAATTAAGAAACTCCCTTCCACCATCCATTTGGCTTTGGCTCAAGTTGCAGTGAATATTCATATCTGGGAGTAAAAGGAAATTAGGTTGGAATTCTGCCATGTTTCATTTTACTGCATTCCTGTTGCTTTTGGAACAATTGATGAGGAAAGCCTCTGTCGAAACAGATCCCCACCTCCTACGTGGTGGGGATATGGTACTTAATATAACAGTTTCTATTGTAACTGTGATGGCGACAAATCTCTGAGGAATTTACTCATAGTGATCAGTTTGCACACAGCTTCTAGAGTCTAGGCCAAATTTCTAACACGTGGGCCCAGTAGTTCCAGTTGCCTTCTTGAACGTTAGCGGGTCCAGCCTTTTCCAGTGATACACCCAATATCTCTTCTAGTACTTATCTCTGAAGTATCTTGTGAGTTAATTGCCTTTCTTTTTCTGTCCTACTTCCCCACCTGCTGTTATTTATTGTAAGTACCTATTTTATCTTTATAGGACATATTTTTAAAATTCATTAGCATTAAAATATGACATAGAAAGCTTCCAAAAAGTTTTTAAATCAAAATTGGCTAATAATTCAGAACTAAAATCCCAGTAGGAAAGCACATGGAACTTAGTGTGGAAAAGAGATGGCTGATAATAACTTAATAGCCAGCTCTAACTTTACAGGGCAGTGTCAGGTGAGTTGTTGTATTCTATTTCTACTAGAACAGAAAAAGTTGGAACAGTCTTAAATTAAATTTTAAAAAAGTCTCCTAGTGGAAGGGACTGATTAACTGTCGGAAATATGCAATACCATTTTTTCATGAGCGACTTTTCTTAGAATATTTTAACAGCATAGTCATATTTTCTTCTGTTTTCGTAAGAATGGATTTTCCATGGCAGTAAAATGTAGTGGCTTTCTAAATTTTATTCCCAAGAGGATTTTCTGGCACCCTAATATTTTTTCAAAGTCTCCTAATTTTGAATTTATTACAAAGTTAAGAAATTAAAGTATCAGCAGGAGGTCACTTTCAAAGGGGTTCTAACTATCAGCCTATTGGTCAACAAAATCTATTAAAACCATAATATAGTAATATTTCTCCTTTAAGACAATAGCCCTGTCTCTGAACTTTGAGCATAGTAAGAATTCTATTAATATTAATAGGTAAAGTCATAAGCAGCTTGAAGATGTCCCTAGAAAGTTGAAGAAAGGATATTCATCCTAAGAGGGATTAGTGTCTATTGTGTATTTTATAATCTTGGACTAAGTTTATACAGGTGAGAATATTCTACAGATGACATTTCTTGCTGGTTTATACCTCTTATTATAATAATTCATTTATATTCATAGCAAATCCTCTACTTAAAGCAAAAATTATCCTAAAATCAGGTATTACTATGGTTTTCTATAGAAGTCAGAGTTAAAAGAGTTTTTAATGTTCTAATTACAAAACCTTAAGATTCTTGGCAAATATTAAGGAATAATTTCAGGCTCACTATTCTAGCATTGCTAACACATATACTGTCACTCTGTCCCTTAAAGGTCACTAAATTATTATTTTCTATTAAATAACTTTTAATTAGAAAAAGTATATAATGACATAGGTTTGTAGAATCTTAGAAAAGAACACTTTAAAACATATTATTAGAAAAACAGATGTTGAAGGAGTGAATGACTTTGTAAATGAGGAAACTGATAAGAGATTGTGATTATATAATTTGCGCAAAGTTACATGGTTTGTTCTGGAAGCAGAATAAAGGCAGATTTCATGTAGAATAGAGGCTGATACATAGTCTGGTGGTTGAGTTTCAGTTTCTATTTGGTTACTTGGGTCAGAGAACTGAGAAAAGCTTCAGACTGCCTTTTTTGAAATTTTACTGGAGAACTTATCTAATATATTACTTACCTTAAAATGAGAGATAATATATACAATCTCTCTACCTCTCAGAGATATTAGTAAAATAAGTGAGGTAGAAATAAAAATATGTAATCCATAATAATGGTAAGAAGGTCAGAGAGACAAAACAACGCTCAATCCAATATTGTATAATGCTGTGCTTGTTTTCCACAACATATTTTTCTTTACATTGCATTTGGGCTGATAATGTTTTCTTGCACCCGATAGTAACAAAACCCAAGAAGCAGTAATTAGAATGCTGCTACAAATAATTCAAAGCATGGCCAAGATGTAGTAAGAGTGATTTTCAAGAGTGAATAGACTTCTTCTGAATTTGCTTTTTCAGTGAAATCCAAGGCTCTGACATTGTGGATAGCAGCTACAGTTACCTGTTTGACCTATTCACAGGAGCGGATCAGATTTGGCTACTCTTAGAGACCTCCCTGGTATTTAAATCAGACTTACTTGTTCTTCAAATATGATTGATTTCTTGTCAAGCCTAATTAAGCATAAGTTTTCATTTTTTTTTTTTTAATTCATTAGGTTATGTAAAATCCTGCCAAAGACCACTTAGAGGTTTTATGTTACTAAGACATGAAACTAAGAGGTCTCCTGATGCATTTTTGCTTCCCAAGAGAGATTTCACTTCTTGGTAATACAGTTTATTTCTCTTCAGTTTTCCTGCCTTGTGTGGAATGCATGGTGCACAATGAAGTATCTGAGCTTTGATCAACATGGAATAGGAAGAAAGATATAAAGAGAAAGAAGGAAAGAAAGGAGAGAAAGAAGGAATTGAGGGAGGGACAAGGGAGGGAAGGAAGGAAGGAAGGAAGGAAGGAAGGAAGGAAGGAAGGAAGGAAGGAAGGAAGGAAGGAAGGAAGGAAGGAAGGAAAGGAGGGAAGGAAAGAAGGAAGGAAGGAAGGAAGGAAGGAAGGAAGGAAGGAAGGAAGGAAGGAAGGAAGGTAGGAAGGAAAGGAATGGGAATGGAGGGAGGGAGGGAGGAAAAGAAAGAAGGAAAGAAGGAAGGACTTGTTTGAGAATAACATGTAAGAATCATATGTTCAAACTGCTTTCATAGTTGAATTTCAAAGTAAAACCTGCATTTTTGATAAAGAAATACATATCTCTCACTCCATTCCCTGCCCCCTTAAAATTATAAATCCTTTTATAACAGGTTGCTTTCCTCAACATCTTGTTTTCTCAACCTCCCCAATCTTCTTTTGAATATAAATTATTATTAAATCTTACTAAATTCCCCATCATGTTTTATTTCTTTTTCTTAATCTGTTTTTATCCTTTTTTATTCTGAATTTAATTATTAAGATTCTCCCTCCTTACAAATATTTGTAAATGGCCATATGTTTTGTTTTTCTTTATTTTTTCTTTTCTTTCATGAATGCAAAAAGAAATGGAGATCTCATTGTGGATAACAACTAATATATCTGGTTAATTATCTATTTTTAAATGTTCAGTTGCTACCATATATCATCCTTTTTCTTGTTTGAGATGGAGTCTTGCTCTGTCGCCCAGCCTGGAGTACAGCGGCATAATCTCAGCTCACTGCAACCTCCACCTACCATGTTCAAGTGATTCTCCTGTCTCAGTCTCCTGGGTAGCTGGGATTACAGGCCCGTGCCACCATGCCCAGCTAATTTTTGTATTTTTAGTAGAGATGATGTTTCACCATGTTGGTCAGGCTGGTCTCGAACTCCTGACCTCGTGATCCACTCGCCTCGGCCTCTCAAAGTGCTGGTATGACAGGCATGAGCCACCGTGCCCAGTCTACTACCATATTTCAATAAATTAAAAACTCCCTCTTTTCACTGTACGTACATTGCTGACACTGCACATTTCAGACAGGAACTAGAAACTTACAAAGCAGCAGTACTGATTGTGAGTTAGTATCTAGTATAAAGAATAAAATTTATAAGACATTATTATTTTTAAGCTCCTCTTTCTTAGCATAAGGGATATCTTATCTAAAATACATTATGTGGCCTGTCACGGTAACTCACGCCTGTAATACCAGCACTTTGGGAGGCCGAGGCAAGCTGATCACCTGAGGTCAGGAGTTTGAGGCCAGCCTAGCCAACATGGTGAAACCTCGTCTCCACTAAAAATACAAAAATTAGCTAGGCGTGGTGGCGCATGCCTGTAATCCCAGCTACTGGGGAGGCTGAGGCAGGAGAATCACTTGAACCCGGGAGGCGGAGGTTGCAATGAGCCAAGATCATGCCACTGCACTCCAGCCTGGGTGACAGAGTAAGACTCTGTCTCAAAAAAAAAAAAAAAAAAGAAGAAGAACATTATAAATACAGTAAGGCTCTGGAGCAAAACGGAGCTAAGGGGAACTCATCAAATGAGACCTTCATAGAGTAATCAAATCAATATCATGTTCCTGCATTAAAGAACTAGGATCATGCTGTTTGGACTTAGGGAACCTGACCCAAGGGAGGCAAATATATATTTTTCTAGGACTAGGTATATTAAGGAGGTAGTAAACTAATAGAAGATCCTCTATTCTGAAGTACTACAGAAGTAAAAATAGGTTAAGAAGTTGTCAAAAGAAAATCATGATTGATAAATCCTATTGATAAAGGATACTAACGGTGCTTACAGTATATGTCAGACCAGATGAGGTAAATCACACGGAGAGCAACTACACACTCCCTTAAAATGACCTTCTGTTCCACCGCATTTGCAACCTCCCCTGGCGGGATACCCTGTCTTACTCATCTTCACAGCTCCAGATAACACTGGTCCTAACATAGAGCCAATGCTTAACTTATCAGTTAAATAAATGAAGAAATGAGGGAATTAACAAAAAAGTAAAACTTATTCACTGAGGTTTATTCATTAGTGTTTAAAAAAAGAATAAAAAATTTTTACAGAATCTAGCCCAGAAGGATAATTGGTCTGAAAACAGTGTGAGTTATTTTGTTCTGAGGCCAAGAGCATGGAGACACAAGTGAAAGAACTAGGATGTTTAGAAACAAAAAAATACAAACCTAGAAACAAAAACATGTTTAAGGGTATTGAATCCAATTGTCATTGTAAAAGACAGATGAATCCTTTCACATTCACAACTACATGAGAATCTTCCAGTGTAGGGGAGGGAAACAGATCCAGGTTTTAGAATTCATGCTGGGGTGACTCTTGTTTAGCGTGTACAAACAAAAGCCACACTGGGACATGCAGACCTTTTTCCATTTCTCTATGTGGCTGATAGAAAGCACGGCAGCAAAAGAGAGGAAGCAATTCACTGTAAAAATAAAGTTTACAATTTTTAATTCCAGTTAGTGACTTTACTTGTATATAGCCTTTCAGAAAAATGAACTGTATTGTTTACAAAATGTTTAGCTTTCTTCAAGCGGCACAATAAACAGTGAGTAAAAAAAATAGATGTTGACAAGTAAATGTTAAACCCCAGCACTATGTTACATCCCAATAATTGTATATATTGGTGGGAGCAGCAATTCACACAGTCCATGTGTCACATTCTGCTTAAGCTGTTCACAGAGTTGAAGCCTCTGAAAACCCACTTTTCTCTCAGAGCTGTCAAAGGGGAATTAGGATGCAGGTATTCCTGCCCCAACTCTGCTGATAATCTACTGTACGACAGTCATTAAATTATTTAACTTCTCTGAGCTTTAACGTCTGGTCTCTATAGAGAGAGCTTAAATGATCTCTAAGAGGCCCTCCAGCTCTAGATAGTATTTTATGTTTTAGTTACAGAAATTAATTTAAAGGCCATGACACCTACCTACAGATTACAAATAGTTAACCAAATATGATCTGTCCTTTCTCTTCATTTGAGATTTCACTAAGAACATTTGTCATTACTTAATCTGTAGTCCAAACTTACCAGTCCCACCTCTTTTCCTGATTTTCTTATCCTAAAGTAGCCTATTATCGACTTAATTTACCTTCAAATTTCCCCTCCTTCCCTGATTCTAAGCCTAGTTTTCCAAGGAGAAATTTTTAAAACAGCAGGAATATACTGAATTCTTACTAGCAATTTTTTAGTAAATTTGCTCCAGTATATATCAGGACTACTGCTCATATGGTAATTGCTGCTTTTGATAACAACATGTCACACAGACATAAACAATTTAGGATTCATATGACAGAAGCTATAACTATTATAATTCTGTTTCACTGATGTTGACTTTTTTTATTATTATTATTTGCTTTCATTCTCAAACAAAAGGTAGAGGAATGATTCCTTTAACCTCCTGGGCTTTTACTTTCTCAGATATCAGTTGTATTTTGGCTGTTTTTTGTTTGGTGTTTTTCTTTTTTTAAGATACCAAGTCTCATTGTCACCCAGGCTGGAGTGCAGTGGCAGGATCATGGCTCACTGAGCCTCAACTTCAGGGCTCAAGCGATTCTCCTACCTCAGCCTCCTGAGTAGCTGGGACTGCAGAAGTGTGCCACCAAGCTCAGCTAATTTTTATTTTTTTCATTTTTTGTAGAGACAGGGTCTCACTATTTTGCCCAGGCTGGTTTTGAACTCTTGAGCTCAAGCAATTGTCCCATCTCAGCCTCCCAAAGTGCTGGGATTGCAAGCATGAGCCACTGTGCCCAGCTTTTCTGTTTGAATAGGAACAAATACATCTGAATGAGCCCAGTCTCATCTGATGCTGACTTAATAGTACTAAGCATTATTGTCATCATAGTAATTATCATCACCATCATCACTGTTGTCATTACTGTCTGCAAATCTCACTTTATTTTCCACAATGTTTAGAAAGCTATTGTGCAGATTAGAGAAAGTGAGGGCTTTTTTTTTCTCGAAACGTAATTCTCTTTGGGGAGGTCTAAGGATCCACTGAAGACTGAGTGGGAAATCAAATGATCGTATTCTTTTGATTTTGTCCTGGAACTACCCTCAAGCTGCTATGATACAAACAAGGAAAAATGACTTCGTCTCAAACAACTCATGTCACATGATACTACTCTTTTTAAAATTTTCTCTCTTTTTTTTAACTTTCACGTTAAGTATAAGGGTATATGTGAAGGTTTGTTACATAAGTAAACCTGTGTCGTGGGAGTTTGTTGTGCAGATTCTTTCATCAACCAGGTACTAAGCCTAGTACCCCATTAGTTATTTTTCCTAATCTCTCCCTTCCCCCACCCTCCGCCCTCTGATAGGCCCCAGTGTGTCTTGTGCCCTTCTATGTGTCCATGAATATGCCGCTCCTGAGACTAAACCCACATGTTTTCCCAAGCACCTGAACGTGACACTCTACAACTCTTTCCACTACGGAAAAAGTAACAAAAATGAAGTTTGCCTGTATTAGATTTCATATATAAAAGTCCTCCCTGATCTAATAAGAGGATGAGAAAATTAAGAAGAAAGAATAAAAATAACAAAAAGACGGTTTTCAACACATCTTTCTTCACCTCTCCTTCCAATTGTTCTAACCATATTTTAAAGTAGGACTGTCTTTGGGAACACACCACATTTAAACTTCATCTGATTATGTATTTCACCAAGGCCAGTGTTGATTGAGCTTTTTCAAAATTATCTAAAAAATCACCCTGGACATTCATATCCCAAGTTGCTGATTGTTTTACCAAGGCCTCTACTACTGAAGAGGTGATTGCCTGAGTGACATGATTTCAGGGACTCCATGAAAATCAGCTGTTCCAATTATATCTTAGCCCCTGCTAACCTATGGGTGATATGGTATAGAGACTCACTTCTTTAATAAGATTTTTATCCTTATCAAAATACAGACCTCTAGCTAGTGCGATAGGGTTAGAATAAGAAATGAAAGCATACATGATTTTTTTTAAAAAAAAAAAAGCAACTTCCTTTCTTTGCTTTCATCAGTCTACCCAAGGATTAACATCTTTAAATGCTACTATTTAATCTCATTCTGTATGTGTTTGTTTCCCCGGCTAGAGAGACAAATTCTTAAGGATAGAGAATGTTTTTTCACTGTACCAACTCCTGATCTTTTCTTTTCTTAACCCCCCTTTTCCTCATTGACCAGGAAGTGTACCTAACTCTACACATTGAATCTAATGTAGTGGAATTCAGCCCTGATTCCTTTCAGCCCTGACGTGCACCCAGTATCTCTGTAACAAAGAATGTGAAATGGCCTAAAACTTGCTTTGGAGATTTATAACAAAAGAGATGATCTGGTATACCTCACTGTTATAAGCCAGCTCTTGGTGCCAGCATATAGCTCTTCCCTCCAATACTTGATTCATGCTAGTGAGAGCTCACTTTTTTTAAACTACTAAACTATTGATTTGTTTCTGAGTCATAATCTATTCTAAGAAGTTATGAGTACTTTTCAGTTATCCACATTTTCTAGCACACTGCTTTTAAGATTTCACTGATAGAGGAGTATTGGGCTGTGTGTCTTCTGAGTGTACTCACAGATGCCTTGTCCAAATAGTTCTAATACCGTAACCTCAATTTCAAGTGTTGCTGTTTTGACAAATATAAGTTGCCTTTAAATACAGGTGTGGGTATCTTTCCTCCCAAGAAAAAAGCACTAGTAAAGTATATAAAATAATACAGTTTTAAAATACCAATGCAGACATTAATTGGGAACTCCCTTTAGGATAAACAGGGGCATAATATTTTCAAATGACTATTATTAGTATCTGGAAAAACTTAAAACTGAAGGCCCACTTCTTCAACTTCACTGGTCATACATTTTTATGTCTGTTATTTTTAGCATTTATTTACATAATTCCAATTTAACATTGATCTGAGCTATCTGAGCCTTTCTTTTCATATGATAAAGAAAACTTAAAATAGCCAACTTCACTCTTGCTGTTAGAGTAAGGTTCTTACTAATTGGGATCATCTAAACTTTTAACAATCTACTTGGGGAAAATTTAATTGATAATTAAGAGCATTTCAGATCATCACCCCAAAGGACTTTTTAAAAACAAATGAAAAGAAAGTATGACTCTTTGCTTGGATTAAAAGAAAGAGAAAGAAAGAGATAATTTTTTAAAAAATTAAGTACACAATTAGCTAGAAAGATAGTCTTGATTGCTTAAATCAAAGCATACTGTGTTACTGAAATGAATAAAATCTACCATATGAAGGCCTCTTTCATGGATAAATTAGCTTATACATATAATATTTGCCACCTCACCTACAGGAGCAACATTACATGTGATTATTATTACCCATCCAAACACATAATATAAAAACCAAAGACTATCCTCTTGCAGAAAGGCCAATTAGATCTCTCCCGTTTTTCAATGGTAAATACATAACACATAACAAGGCACTCCAGGAGAAAAATAAATGATCTCTTTATAGGCTCAAAGTATCCTTTAAGCTCATAAATTATGTGTAAAATATTATGACTTTATGTTCATTTTTTTGAAAGAAGGTTCAAAGCTTTCACCAAATTCTCTAAGGAGTTGATGATTACAAATGTCAAGGAAACACCTCCCTCTTTGCACAGGAAAACTTGATGCTCGCATCATGTAGGTCAGAACTCAGTGTCTGGGACCCACCAAAGTGTCTCTCCAACAAGCTATTGCCTGTCAAACTTTACACATCACTGGATTTTTTTTTTTTTTTTTTTTTTTTAATCAGCAGGCCTAGAATAGAACCTGAGATTGTGCATTTCTAAGAAGTTCCTAGGGAACTGCTGGCCCATGGACCACACTTTGAGTAGCAAAGTTTGTGCATCATGTCACATAGCCTTTATTTAATCATAGGCTAACCAAAAACAAATAGTTTTGGGTACCCATTTTTGCACCATAGTGTTGGGTATTATGAGAAAAGAGAAGACACATAATCTTTGCATGAAAATTTTCGCAATCTAAGTGCATTAGCTACATGAACATAAATAAGCAAGTTATATTAGATTAAATATAATTATGGATAAAATATCAAGGTATAAATTTATGTTCTCAAGGGTGTGAGTTAAATGAAAGGAAGGCTTAATTGTCACAGAAAAGAATTAATAGGGGGAGGTAGGATTTGAGCTTGAACTTGATGACACACGAGACATAGGGTTAGAAAAACAATAGTTTGAGAAAAACCACACACCAAGATCTCAGCACTAGAGATGGACATAGTACAGTGAGGAAAGTAGCCTAATGGGAGCAGAATTGGTTTGAGGATAGGGTACAATATAAAGATAGCAAAGAGGAAGATCTTAACTTTTAGGTCTAACTGTAATTATGTACATTGTATCTTCCATAAAAGTTGAACTGCATTGCATAGTGTCTAGTTAGTTTTACACATTCAGTTCATGTTGGAAAGGCAGTTTTTCACTTTTATGCATGTGCTGGCAATGGCACATCTGAAAGAGCAAGGATAAAGCATTAACAATGAATTCATAATGGGCATGATTACACTTCTGTTGTCAACTGCAGTAATTTACTTCATTGCTTTGCTTTATTTTACTCACACTATATTCTAATATGTTTCAAAATATTTAAGAGAAATAAATTAGTGAATTTTGCAACATTAAATTGCCCAGAACTTTTTTATCACAGGATTAAAAAATAATTGGAGGGACTTATAAAAATTCTGATAAGAATAGGTTGCATTAAATAATTAAAAAAAAAAAAAAAAAGAGTGTTGTATGGGGAGTAAAGAGGTCTTGGTTCCAGGCTCAGATTTCCCACTAACTGGGTCGTAGGTCTCTCAGCTATAGAATAAACAGGCTTGGAATCAGTGGTTCTTGAGATACTTTAAAATTCTAAAACCATGTGATGATATCACTTAAAGGCATTTACTATATTTTAAAGCATCATTGACCAGCAACTGTGAATATCAAGAAATAGACACCAGAGAGTCTGCTGATTATAAAGGTCACATTTCTATTTCAGGGTCAAGTCATCACAACAGTGTACTCCAGGGGAAGTTCCATGACAGAGAGATTCTAAGCAGAGTTTCCAAAAATAGTGGGCTCCCTATTTCCACTTGAAATATGAAAACACACAAAGGTCATGCCTACACTTCACATAAATGCTGATTGCTCTCTCAGGGAGTCAAAATCCTGCAAGGGTCTAGGTTACCTTGCTCACTGTGTGTGTATTTGTATGTACATGGATTATATTAAGCCCAAATGTCACCTTTCTGTCTATGTATGTTTGAGTGTGTCCCCCACTCAAAACTAGGAGGCGGAAATGTCTCTCCAGTCCATAAACTGCCTCATATACAGACATTTCCCTAGGTAACTCTCCTTAAACACAAACTCATCACCAATGATGACACATCAGTTGGTGAGGATCTGTGGGAATGATAAGTAGTGCATACTTTGGTGATTGTGAAGAGATGTGATGAGGAGCATAAAGCCTTGTTGTTTTTCACTAGTGAGCCTGTAAAACCAGGGAACAGCATGGGCCCAGTGGGTTCTAGGGCAAAATAATGGAGAAATCCAAAACACGTAAGAATGTATCAAAATGTGGGGAAATCCTGGACCTGAAAGTTAAGGATACCCACTTCACAATTTTATTAGCCTCACACTTACATGTGTCTCCACATGGAAAGTTTGTAGGGAATCAAGAGTCTTGGCACAGATGTGAAGAATAAGTACAAATAAATTTGTGGCTAAGGAACACACAGGACTGGCAAGAGCCTAGCTGCGCAGCCTGTGGGAAGAAGGAATTTTTGTAAAATAAGAATCTCTGCTGTGCTATTAATTAACCTTTGTTAGGGTTGGCTTTGTATTCGTTTCAGTTCAGGAGAAAGGAATGTACGCCTGGGTGGCTTGTGTTTTGTAATCTGTTTACCATTTTTATTGCTATTTTAAAGAACATCATGCAAAACGGAACTATAAAAATCAAGATCCAAGGGGGATGGATCTGTTGCCCTGAGATTCTGCCGACCATAGTCCAGCACCTGGACACAAGCCGATTGACGTCAGCTGCAATATTTGACTTCACTAGGAGCTTGCCCAGCAAGAAAAAGAAAAAGAAAAAAAAAACTGTCAAATAAGCCCTAGAATTTATTCAGAACTCGGTCAGAGAAGTGTTCTCCGGGAAAGAGTGGGAAAAAAGCTATTTCTCCTCTTCCTCTGCATCCCACAGAGATGATCTGAGCCTGGAGCCTGCTTTGATGTCAGTAAGAACTTGGCAACCTGATCAGTTTCATGGGGAGCAGAATAAGACAAGCAAGAAGCATAGAGAGGAGCCCCTGCCAACTATAAAAATTTCTAAAACTTAACCGAAACACACACAGAGATTCAACACACAACACTCACATATACACTTTGCAGATGCGAAATGAGATCAATATCATATCAATAACTTTGTCTCTTGCAATGCACAAATTCCATCAGAAGATATAGCAGAGTGCAGAGTTGGAAATGAATCTATTCTGCTTAATTAGAAGACCAAAAAAAAAAAAAAAAAAGTGTCTTCAGATAGCCAAAGTGAAAAAGGAGTAGTGATGAGAGATATTGTAAACCCATTAAGAATACATTGTTTATTTTCATTCCTGTTTAATATTTCTTAAAACTATGCATTGTATGAAGTTAAGGTAATGTACAAGACAGTTTTAACGGCAGCTAATGTGGTTCCCTTTTACTGAATAAGAAAGCATTTGGTAAAGCTGCTGACTGATCACATGCCATTCAGTCCAGCATTATACAACCCAGGGTAGTTCAAAAGCAGTGTACAAGTCACAGAGATGACTGTGACCTCACCATCCACAGAGACTTCCTGGATTCCACAGGAGTGGTCCAGCCTTAAGTTTCAACATTAATACAGGTCTTGCTTAGAGCAACCTCAGAAGTCTTGACTTATTAAGTAGAAATAATGAATATCCCATTGTACCTCTTCCTTTCAGCTAGTCCCCCTCTATCTCCACTCTATCTCTACCACAAAAGACACAGTCACCCACATGGTGCAGTGAAATGAAGAAATTGTTGCAAATACAAGTTGACAAAGAGGCAGGGGAAAATTGTAGAGGGTCTTAAATGTCAGGCAAAGAAAAGCAAACTTTACCCTGCTGAAAATGATTTTTGATTGAAAGCAGTGGAAAGTGGTATGTTAGAAGGATTAACAAGAAATCTATATGGAAGACTGATTCAAAAGGAGGAGGGATGGAGAGACCAGTTTGGAGTAAATTATCACAGAATGATGGGTGAGGTGATGAGCATCTGCAGGAGGTAAAAGCTGTGAGAATGGGAATGAGGCCAGTGTTCAAAGGGTATTTGTGTAAAGACTTACTGTTGGTAGTGACAGCTAACATGAATGTGGCACTTATTACACTTATAAATACTTTATGCATGTTACACAGATTTAATTATTTTATCTTTGGTGGTGAGTACTTAGAAGAAAATAGAAGCATAGAGGCCTTACAAAACTTCCCAAGATCACAGTTAGCAGTAGAACTAAGAGAGGAACTCAGGCAGTCTGTGTCCATAGTCCCTGTGTTTACCTAGCACATAACATATACTGTATTGCCCTTCATGGTAAATAGTTATTCCAAAACGATCCTGTAAGCTTTTATGTGGTGCATAACTGCATAAAACAAGGAAGTTGTCAATTACTCACAAAGGGCAGTGTGAGAAGGAACAATACTTTGTCTCTACTATTGTAAAGCACGTGGCCCCAGTTAATGTAATCCTACATCAGTCCCTTGGAAAGAATGCAGCCTAGGTGCTGAAAGGACATGCACTCGTTGACTTTCCCATGTAACGGAGAAGTCAATGCTTGAAGAGAATTACGGATTTTCCAGAAGAGCCAACTCTCCAATAATTTGAAATACTGATCACTTCAAAGACATTTCTTGATTGTACCTCGTGTGGATGATAGAAAGGAAATATCCACCAAAAGCTAATTAAACAGTTTATTTGGGATATGGCAGATTCTATACTACTAGAATAAAATAATAATTTTGTACCTCTAAAGAACCTATTTCTAGTCTAGTAAGTATTTGCATCCTCAAAGTTCAACTATTGACTTGATAAATTAATTTCCATTTTATTTCTCATACAAATAAACAAAATAAAGCAAAACAAAACAAAAGCCTGTCTCCATCCTTTGATAAGAGACTCTGGACTCATTGTGGTTTGCTGAGTATCTAGTAAGTCTGTAAGAAAGGCAGAAGAGTCTTGGCATGGAATCACCAAAAACCCAAGTTCATTTATTTGGGCATTGCATGACATTTGTGGATTTATTTATTTATTTATTTTTATTTTTGTCTTAACCTAGTTGGGACTTACTTGCAACCAAAAGTACTCATTAATTCAGCTTTTATTAATTTTCATCACCCTGTTGACATGGCCTAGATTTGAAGCACAGAATCCTACACACGCCATTCTCTAGCAGGTTAAAAAGAACTAGGTTCCGTGCCTCAGTGCATTATTGGGCTAAAAGCCCCATCCCTAGTGTAAAAGTTCAGAACCTGAAAACAGAGCTGTTCACAGCCAGGCATTACATGGTTAAGCGACCAGTGGGTGTGGTCTAAGAGCAGAGCAGAGTTCATTATAAAGGAAATGAAGTCATTCTTGGTTAATGAAGAGGCACATCAGGAACATGAAAGTTGTCCAGCTCTGGGACTCATGAAAAGCGGAGGGACACTAACGAGTCAGAAAAGAGCAGTTCAGGCTTATTACTGTTCAAATCGCATCTCTATAGTCTCCGTCCTGAAGGAGCATTTAACCCAGTTGAATTGGGGCAGAAAGGAACTTTTAAGAGTCATCTAGCCCTTTCCCCAGACTGCAGGCAGAACTGCCTATTCCCTTATGTAGAGAAACTCTTTTCACCTTAGCACCGAACAAGATCACTTCCATACAAGAAGAGATAAAAATGGCAGATAGGTATATGTACACAGATGTGGGCATGTAGGCATCTAGATATGATTATCCCCTACCAGTTCCAGGATGAGTTTAAGGTGGCTCACAGGGATGTATAAAATTCTAGCAGGATAATGTCATGCTTATCTTCCTAGAGTCTGGAGTTAAACTACCTAGGTTCACATTTCAGCTCTACACTGGCTTTGGATCTTGGAAAATGTAAACCAAAAATAAAATTCTAAGTCCCACAACCAATTGAATGGACCCCTTGTCTTAGCCAAGAGCATTCCACAGTCAACCTGAAACACTAGTGCAGGCCATGATGGGAAGGGCTGACTGACATGCCTCATTATACCCTCCTCCCTTTGGAATTCAGCCTGGTCAGTCACAACTGACCAGCACTAACATTAAAACAAAGCAGACTCTTTGTAGCAAGAAGATACCAAATTCCAACCTGATTCTAGCGTAGCATCACATGACAGATGGCAGATCCTAAAAAAAACAAAGTATTTACCTCAAAATATACTTCTTTGACATATTTTGAAATGGCCAAGCAAAGCTGTCTCTTGTGGGGAAAATCTACATTCTGTAGAGAATCTTCTTCCTTTACCAGGTCTTTTCCCTGATCCAGTAGAGAATTAACTGTGTCTGGCACTTTTATAAGTTTGATAAGAAACATTTACAACCTATTATCTCTGAAGCCTGCTACCTGGAGGCTTCATCTGCATAATAAGAGCTTTGGTTTCCACAACCCCTTATCTTAACCCATACACTCCCTTCTATTGATTCCAGGTCTTAAAATAAACTCTTTCAACCAATTACCAATCAGAAAATCTTTGAATTCACTTATGACCTGGAAGACCCCCAACCCTCCCTGCCCTGGCTTTCCTGACCGAACCAATGTACACCTTACACGTACTGATTGATGTATTATGTCTTCCTAAAATGTATAAAACCAACCGGTAGCCCAAGCACATTGGTCACATGTTCTAGTGATCTCCTGGGGATGTGTCACAGGCCATGTTCACTCTTATTTGGCTCAGAATAAATCTCTTCAAATATTTTACAGACTTTGATTCTTCATCAACAGCAACTTAACATCTCTGTGCATGTTTCTTCATCAGTATGACAAGGATAATAATAGTCCTTATCATAAATAAGCAGTATTGACCCTTAATAGTATTTATTATAGTAACTATGACATACAGGTTTCCTGATTTTAACTAAGATGACACACATAAAGCATGATTGCTAGGATTAGCCCCTAGACTCTCTTTTTCACAGGTTTTCTGTTATTGAGATAACATATTTAAAGAAATCTCAATTTCTCCACTAACAGATCAATGAAATACTAAAATGTGCTTTCTATCCCCTAATATATAACAAATAGATAATTGTTATGAGCATTTTATAAGAATTATTAATAAATTATGGGCTATATATAGAGCTCTTAGCAAGTATTCTTGCAGGTAATAAGCACACAATAAGTAAAAGTTGTTATTATTTTATTTAATATTATTATAAGAAAATGGCACAACTTAAAACCATGGAGTAAAAATAAAGAATGACATGAATAAAGATAATAAAATAAGCTAGAAAGTTTGCTTCAATGTATTTATAATATATACACACACATGTATCACAAAATTGGATCTAAGTTTTCTAGGCATCACCATAAAATGGGAAACCTTTCAGTTACACAATCACTATGTCCAGTACAGTGAATACCAATCACTGCAGGAGGTAGAACTATCCTGTACTAAGACCTGGAATTCATTCCTCTTATGGGTCCTCATAAAGAGTAGAATGTGTACAGTAGAAAACAATCTCAATAGCATCTTTGCAGTAGGGATCGCTATGAGACTAATTTCTTATGCAGTGTGATAGCACCACATCAAAGTATAATTTAGTTAAACAATTCTAGGGAGGCGGGGGTGGTGGCAACTGCACGTGCTCCATACCTAGCTCTTTCCAGATCATGTTTGATCACAAAGAAAAACTGGATAATCTGGAGGAATGAATATTTTTTTCATAAAGAACTTCACATTCTACAAGCAGTTCTTCCTAAGTAATGTCTTCCTCTGAATTTTTGATAATTGTTGAATGATAAGATTAAATAAATAAGTACATGATAGACACAGACAGATGTCTATCTGTGTCTTTCCGGAAAGAGAAAGAGAAAGAAAAGGAGAAAGAGAAAGAGAAAGGGAAAGAGAAAGACAACATTTTACATCCCATTGCACACAGTTTCCCTTATTGCCTATTTCTAATACCCAGCAACTTGTTATGAAGAGGAAAGTCTAACTTGAATTCCTTTACTAGAGTATAAGCCCATTGCATGCTACACTATTCATAGAGAAGATGGAAAATATCTGATCAGTGTTATCTATAGAAGGAAGTATTATGTACTTGAAGATAGCTTAAATATTTCCTTCTGGTCATTTTGATACATATGGTGAATATGTTGCTGTTGCTTGGATACATCCAGTAAGCTATTGTTTATCACAAATACAGTGGGTTTTGAAAGATGAACTCATCCTATTAAATGTGATTCATGCAGATTACTGAGAAAAAATATTTCCCTAGTTATCCTGATAGTAAAGGCACCAGCACCTCCTCCCTACCCAGATAGAGTAATGAGCACTTTATTTGAGGCATAGGACTTGCACTGAGAAGCAAAGCTCTAAAGAATTGCAGCAAATATATATCTGTAAGAAGAGCTAGAAATAATTCTTCTTAAGCAAATATAACTGAGCATGTTAAACTCTGCTAAGCTTAGTTCAAGCTTGCTTAACAGTATTTACCTTGAGGCTGGATGTATTAAATTCTGAGATGCAGTTCAAGTCAACAATTTGAATTCTAAAAGATTATGCTTGAAATTTATATTCTTTCTTTATATCATAACTTTAAAATTATTTTAACTGTTCTTCATATTTCTAATAACCTCTAGCTGAAAAAGTGATAAACCTTGAGTTTTCATCTTGCTGGAAAAGAAAAAGTGTGATCTCAATATGCCTATCAACTTGCTGTGTAATAAGGCAAGATTGGATGGATCTTTTCAATTTTAGAAAAATGAGCCTAATTTCCATGAGACAATTTGAGGCACTGTTTAATAAGCTTTTACCTGTCAGACAAGAGTGCAGGAGAAAAATTGCTATTTTTGGTTTCTCTCATGTAGCTGACAGGAAGGAACACGCTTAACATGTTCGCTGTCTCATGGTACTTGAGTTTGTGTAGATGTTCCAATGCAGACCAGACGATGATAATGGTTCTGCCCTAAAACAAAAGAGGACATAAGGAGCATTTTAGGAAATAATCCTCCAATGGTTTACCTACAGAAAGCAAAACAGTCTTTCCTTCAGCATTGAAAAAGATAATTCTGGTGATTTCTTATGCTCACATCCACTCCTCCAAGTGGTCTGGAATGCACAGATTTACTTCAGGTGCAAACTCAGGTGGGAAAGGGCTGGAGATACTGTCCCAGAAAACAATTTTGTTTGGCTGAAGACCAGGACAGAGTTACTGGGATTTCCTGAGCATGAGAATATATAGAGATATATGGGGGGGAGGGGGGTAAAGGCGGTTTACATTTAGAAAGTGTTTTTGTGTTTGTGTACTTTTAATTTTTTCTTTTGTCTTCATAAGTGTGCGATTATTATGCAACTCATTTAGCAGGTCATAAAAACACTTCTTTGTTAAACAAAGCTTGATGCCTTTTATTAAAATCTGAGTTTTTTGTGGGTATTTGTGATTCATGCTGTGGAAGGTATAAACATGGAATACACAAGCAGCCTTCATGTCATTAAAAACAGGACATGGCACAGAGACTTACAAATGTTCAAGTCACATTGGAAGTTACAGTCATGCCATCCAAAGGTGTCATTGATGTTTCTTTCTGCCTGTATTCTTACTTCCCTGGAATTATGACTCTAGGTAATTATGAAAATGAATGTGTAATTTTTTCTCTAAATCTCCATTATTGTGACTATGTAAAATTTCGTGATTATTTGCCAAGAAAAAAAGGTAAATATACAAAGAGAAAACCAAAGTGTTTCCAGTATAATCCTCATTGGAAATATTTAATTTCATCAGGTAAGTAAATTCTACCCAACTTGAGGAAATGGCCAATTATAGATGAATATAAAGAAATTGGATCTGATTAGAGAAGCTGAATCCAAGAATAGTAAATTTAGTGGTAACGGATATTTAATAAATACTTCCTATCCCAATTGTCCATTGCTGCTTAGCAAACAAACCATCTATATACTTAGTAACTTAAAGCATCAACATTTTATTATTTTACACAACTGAGGTTTGGGTGAGCCATTCTGCTGATCATACCTGAGATCACTCAACATTGCTATAATCATCTGACAGCTTTGCTGGGGATGGAGGTCCCAGATGACATCCCTCACAAGTCTCTCAGTTGGCCCCTGGCTGTTGCTGGGGCACCCAATTGTCCTCCAAGTGGCTATCCATTCTCCAATGGGGTAAACTGGGCTTCCTTATCATCTGGTATCATCTCAGGGTTCCAAGATAATGAAAGAGGAAGTAGCAAGGCTTGTTAAGACCTAGATTTCAGAATGTATACATCATCATTTCTGCCACTTTCAGGTCAACAAAACTCTCATGTCCAGCCCAGATTTAATAGGTGGGAAAATGATAACATTCTTGATGAGAGGAGTGACAAGAAGCATTGCAAAGGACATGATTTATTAGCAACCATTATTCTATCAACCTATCATATTTTGGGGTTATTTGAATGACACAAAATAATGTTCTATAAAACACTTTTTTTGATTTAGAAAATCTTTAACCGTACTTAGTTAAGAAATACAGTAAAAATCTTGATAGATGAGAGTCTACCACAGTTATGTAGATTATAATTTCCCATAGAGCAGTGCTTTCTGCTTCCAGAGTGTGGCTGTTAGTAGGTATCCTATATGCACGTTACTTGGCACTTAGGAGAAGCTCAATGAATTTTTCTTGAATGAATGAAAGAAGAAATAATGACATATAATCCAATTTCAAATACAAAAAGTCAAATGAGATGCAAATTTGAACTGCAGGTTTTAATTCTTCACCAACAGTATGAATTATACTTTTAGCACATCTGTGAGTTCCCTTGTTTAGCTCCTTGCTTTTAAATATTTGATACTGATTGAACATTTGCTCCCAGTAAAGTAAGTGATAAGTACAGACCTTTTCTCTGCATATAAAGAACCACTTTAGGATTAATTGTAGATTCCCATTAACTTATGATTAATCCACACAAAGTTAACATACTTTCTCTGTGTTAAAAATAATGGCTTAAAATTTATTCCAAAATCCAAACTTCCTGCCACATAAACAAACAAACAAACTTGTTGAAATTGTAATCATCATTTAAAATTGTTCATTTTTTAGTTATTGACAAGAGAACTAGAGAAAGGGAAATTGTTTTGAAAATTATTGTATTAATAGAGAAAAAATACAGAAAGCTAAGTAGTAGGGGTGAGGCATGTTAGTGATATCCATATCTGTATGGATATATATGTGTCTGTATATGTACACATATGCACGTGCATGTGTGTATGTGCTGTCTCCCCAGTATCTAACCACTTCTCATTTTTGAGATATCCTCAGTGAAGCTTAGTAATAGAAAAACAGTTACGTTTGCTCTTCACCCACTGGGCAGCTAAGAAATGCAACTTTCACCTATCCAGGTCTTTAAATCTTGAGGTAGTGATGCAAAAATACATGGACAATTCAGAAAATATTTATTACAAATGGCTACCTTCCTAGAAGTGAATTAGGGAAATGGAACATGGCCAGGAATCATAGAACCTGAGTATGTCCCACCTGGACAGCTATCTTGCTCAGAGATTAGCTCATCCCCTGATACTCAGACTCCCTTAGTTCCCACTCATTATTGGAGCCTGGTTTTTCAGGGGTCAAGTCTGTGAACCACCTACTATCCTAGGAAATTGTTTTACCTCATTAATTTTGTTGCTTACAGCTGCTTGAAATTGAGAATTGGCTGATATAGGGAATCCCATATTTTTATGTTTTCTTCATTTATTTATGCCCTTAAAACTGATTTGAAAGTGAATCAAATGGATAGATTCAATGAGTATCTGAAATTCTACTTATCTAATCTTGAAATCTTCATCTCAACAATTAATAGGATATAATATATTTCTTGAAGGACTAAATACATTTTTCCAAAGGGTATCTGTTGACCAGTTTAGGCCATGTTATAAAAAGGACATGCTGAATTCATATGTACATTTGGAGATTTGGAGACACTAAGCACTAACAGATCATTCTTGATGGGGCCATTTGCAATGAGGTCCAAACTTAGTACCTGTGTGACCTTGACCCAGTCACTTCCCATCTCTGTGCTTTATTTTTCTCATCTGAAACTCTATAGTCAAGGGTTGCAAGAGAACTAAATAAATTAATATTTGCAAAGTACATATGCTTAGCACATTATTGTCACTACATGTGTTTGCTGAATAACTAAAATGCAAAAGTTAAGTCCTGTAGAACTGTATAATATTTTATATAATTGTGTCAATATCAAAAAATGTTTTACATAACAACAATAAATTCTCCCTATTTCATAGGTATAAAAATTCGGCATTAAAGTAGAATAAAGTCCATGCTCAAGCACTATGGAGTATACATTTATCCATTCATTTATTCATTCACTTATATAGAAGGGGCCTGTTATGTGACAAGTACTGTGCTGGATTCTGTGCATGGCATGGTAGGCAAATTTAGGATCACTGTCTTCAAGGACATTTCCGTTAGAACCACTTAAGTGCCCTTATCCTCAAAGAGTTAAGGTAATTAAAAACAATCATAAATGAGATGTTTGTTCTACTATGTCCATTTAAATAAACCAGGGATTGGCCAATATTTAGTTGGTAAAGAACCAGATAGTAAATATTTTTGGCTTTGTGCCGTATGGTATCTCTCTGTTACAACTATTCTACTCTGCAATAGTAGTATCTAAGCAGTCATAGACAATACACAAATGACAAACACAGACAGGCAGTAGGCTATACTTGACTCATGGGCCAGAGTGCACCAATTCTTGGTCTAAAGGCTTATGATTACCACCTGTAGAAGGAGTTGCTCCTGAATCCCAGGAGGAGTACGATCACTATCCTCTTTTATTTATGAACACTCTTATCCACAAATTTTAGTAAATGGCCTAGAACAGTCACAAAAACAGAAGAAAGGACAAAGAAGCTGGACCTCCTTCCAAGGTTTCTACATTACATACCAAGTGGGAGAAACTTCAGATTCTGAGCTTCACATTTCAGTATGTTTCTAATTATGATTAATTCCTTTTGTATTCATTGTAGGAACATTAATCATGATTAATTAATTTGGTATGAATGCAAATATAACATTTAATTTCTTCCAAATTTCAAGGGGAGCCTACTTCAATGAATAATTGAACAGAAATGAGTTGTGGACAGAAGAGAACAGAAAGTTTGCAATGCCAGCCATAAAGTGCAAGAGGAAACAGTATAATCTGGCACTGCTTGACTGCTATATTAGTAAGTGATGGGTTCAGTAGGACATAAATACAGTGTATATGTCTCTTAGTTACACCTTACAGTGAGTGAATATTTATAGGAATACAAGAAACTCCAGAGCTAGGGAATGACACATCTCTGGTTTAGGCAAAATTGTTACTAGTCCTCTACTCCTCACCTCTCATTCACTTTCCAAAATTCCTGACAGGGTGACATTTCTCAATCATAGCAGAGAAAAATTCTCAGATGAAATCACTAATGTCTGAAGTTGTTTCTTTATAATGCTTTTATTCTACAAGGTTAAAACAACAGCTTGTCATCTTCCCTTTCTCTAACAAGCATACATTCATGTCTTGGCAGAGTATCAACTAGTGGGAAAATAATATTATTATAAAAATAATATTATTAATTGGTATGTGTTTTTCATTCCTAGTGCCAAATCAATATTTCAGTTTTTAAAAAACATCCCTTTATTCTAGGTGATGTCATAAATTATATTAAAAATTACCATATAACATAGGTTGAGGGTAGAAAGATAAAAAATGTGTGCAAACTAATTCCATTACATTATCCCTAACCAACCACATTCTCTTGCTGACTTTAAATGTAAATGTTAGTTCATCTATTCTCATTTTCTGCCATCATTGATGACATTTTAAGGCCAGGTCTACAGAAAGTTTGAAAAAGGAAAAGTGGAAGGCCTAGATTATTTAACCACAGAACAAATAAATGCAACCAAGTAAGAAGGCAATTGTATTTTCTTCCTTCCTTTCCTTCCATCCATCCTTCCTCCCTTCCTCCTCACGCTCCTTCCTCCCTTCTGTCCTTCCTTCCTTTTTTGCTTCCTTCTTTCTTTCCTTTCTCTCTGTCCCTTTCTTTCTTTCATCAACTTGCATCCCCTGAAACATAATAGCTGAGCTATGACCCACCATTTATATTCCAAGACCATCATGCTAATTTAGGCTATTGCACTTCCATATGACCCAGCTCAAGTGGAAACTCCTTGAATTTCTCTAGTTGAGTCTGTTGTTCATGTGAACCCCATGGTATTTTTTTCTTCTCTTCATATACTATCTACCATGTTGGATTGTGATTGATATCTATACATTTACCTCCACTTGTATACTGTGAGCTCTGTGAGGACAGTGTCTATTTCTAATTAATCTTTGTGTCTCTCTCCTAATATTGAGCCTAGCACACAGCCTGACTTGTGGTGTGGAATGTGCCTAACATATGTTTTTGCAGAGGATGACCTCACCTCCCAGGCACTGACTCGCCTTCCTTCCACTTGTCTTCTCCTTACATTGATCACTTCTGCACTCTAGCCCATGTAATGCAGAATAGAATAGAAAATCTTCCTCAACCAGAACATTTTAACATGTTAATTTTCAGTTCAAAATCTGCAGCAGTTTGATATTTCATATAATTAGAAAATGAGATTTTTCAGCTTTTCAGTATATATCACTTAGCCCACCAAAATCATTTCTCTTACTTCTCTAACAGTAAAGAGTATGTATATTCTTTCCCTGAGAGATGATTGATTTCTCCACTTTTGCACTTCAGCTTTTCCTTACAACTCTTGGCTATTTCCTGCGAAAAACAAAGCAACTACCCGCTACTGACAATAATAAAACTACTTAAACTTTCTGCTCTGGAACTTTGCCTTTATTTCTTATCGAACTTAAAGAACTCCTTCAGTTGTCTTTCTCTGCTCTTTTTTACTTTCCATGTTTGAATGTGCTTTATGTGTGCTCTTAAGTCCATTGCATAGATGTCTTTTGCCTCATTGTCTCTATCACATATTAGAAGGGTAAAGAGGAAAACACTTGTTTTTTTGTCTTGCTGTTATTGTTTTGCACAAGTGTTGGGGGACAGTATCTCTCTCCTTCATTCTTAGCCATTTGGTTTCTGTGGCATTCTCACCTCTAATTTTAGATGTCAGCCTTGATTGGCCCATTTCCCCTAATCAAGGGATTGGTTCAAGGATGGGAATGTAATTGTATCAGATTATATGACTTAATAGAAGATATTTCTAGGAAAGAGGAGCTTCCTCTTTTCTGGGAGTTAAAAATCAGTCTTCCTTTTCTGATTGGCATGTTGAAGATGTGCCATCCAGAACCACCGGGGAAGCACTGTGGCATCCTTCTGGGAGAGGAAGAGCTGCTTTGCCACAATGTGGAAGCTGAGGATAAACCTCCTTTAAGAAACATAAGTGTAGACAGACTAAGAAATTATGCCTTTACACTGTCATTTAAACTGCTGGAGCAAGCTTCCAGTGAAGCTAACCTCTGGCTTTTTCAGTTATGAGAGACAATCAGTTCCCTCTATTGTTTACATCAACTTGCATTGGGTTTGCTGCCACTGGAAACTACAAGTTTTCTCACTGGTGTATAAACCATAGACTGAATCAACACAAACCTGTATTTGAATTCTGACTACATTACATTACAACCCAAACAGTCATACAAACTTTCTCTGTCTTGTTTTTTCCATCTAAAAAATGGAGCTAACCGGTGGGCATGGAGGTTCACGCCTGTAGTCCCAGCACTTTGGGAGGCCGAGGCAGGTGGATCACAAGGTCAGGAGATCGAGACCATCCTGGCTAACACGGAGAAACCCTGTCTCTACTAAAAATACAAAAACTTAGCCGGGCATGGTGGCGGGTGCCTGTAGTCCCTGCTACCCAGGAGGCTGAGGCAGGAGAATGGGGTGAACCCGGGAGGTGGAGCTTGCAGTGAGCTGAGATTGCGCCACTGCACTCCAGCCTGGGCGACAGAGCAAGACTCTATCTCAGATAAAAAAAAAAAAAAAAGGAGATAATATCCGCTTCTCATGTATGTACGAGTATATATATATATATGTGTGTGTGTGTGTATATATATATATATGATGTGTATGTGTGCATATATATTTTTATATATGATGTGTGTGTGTGTATCCGTATTCTATGCCACATGTCTGGAAAGAGTTGTGATTCACCAGAGGTAGGTGGCGAGTAGCTATTTGCAAAGCAATTATAAATCTCTGATTTAATAAACCATTTTAGAGCTACAGAGTTTTATTTCCATTTGACCAGATCTGTGGAGCTCTTACCAAGTTGTGACAAGCAGCCATTTTTCCCCACTTCGATGAGCTCATACTGTTGCTAGGCTGTGTCTTGTAAATCAGGAGAAATCATCATATAAATTCTTCTGGAGGAGGAGTTGGATATGTCAGCTAATCTCTGCCACATTAATTTCCAGTGGATCATTTTATACAAATTATATTATTTCCTCCCGGGGGTGGGAGGTGGGGGCAGAATCGACGGGGAGGAAGAGAGGTGGAGAGAAGAAAGGCTAATAGAAAGCTATACTATGTTTTCTTGACTTTCACAGATACAGAAGGAATGGAAGGAAACATCTTACTATGACAAGGGGCATAGAAATCTTTAAATTGTGGATACTCAAGACTTTTATCTAAAATCAAAAGACTCAACCTTGATTTCTAGATCTTACTGGGAGTGCAGCAAACACAAGCATAATCCTCCTATTTCCAAACAGACAGAAATCTAGTTACTGTTTTTCTGGTGATGGACAAACACCACTGAGTAGAAAGCACTATCAGAAGTGCTAAGGGGCAGATGGCTGATTGCACAATCATCTAGAACCAGGACCTGCTAATGTTTACCATCCTGAGTCGTGAATGAGGACAAGGTGCTGGGGACGTAACTGCAGGCTTATCTGATGGCTTGTCAGCAAATGCTGTAACATTTTCATCACCCAGGCTGACAAGTTGTGCCGAATCAGGAAATAACTTGTTTTGAGGCATGCAGATGTCTCTGTGTGTCTTGTAAACAATCTAGGGGGTGGGGGGAATTGAACAACAAAGGGCAGCTTTGCAGATCACAGCCCAGGATGATTGCTTGACAGGTCTGTGCCAACTCTGCTGGCGATCAAATAAAAACGAGCCATTCCCCTTCTCTGAGGGCTCCGTATTTTTAAAGGGGGATAATAAATGCAAAGCTGTGCAAAGCCTGGCTGGGGGAAATGTGAAATCCATCTCCTATCATTTGCATAACATAATCAGCAGTGCTCTGCTAATCAGGCGGGGGGAGGCAGTTGGAACATGTGTTTCATAGCAAGTTCCTGGAGCAAGCCCCAAAGTGCACGCTGCGCCTTCCTGAGCTCTCACCCTTGGGTGACTGACACACTCTGGACACACTCTCCCCTCCCCCAAGACTGAAGACCACTAAAGCTGGCACCCCATTCTCACTGGTTTTTCCACGAGAAGGGAGAACCACAAAACAGTAACATCTGCGTGCATTACCTGCGCCTGTCTTTTAAAAGAAACTGGCATTTGCCCAACTCATAGCTGTGCACATGGGGACATGACTGAGTAGGAGCAGTCCACACCATTTCTTCCTTTGTGCTTGAGTGACCCATATTTCAGGGATGCAGCCCTGGCCATTTCGGAAGGTGTCTGGAGACCGAGGTAATTCATATCATTGTAATTCTACAGCACAAAGTGCCACTGGGTCCACTTTGTATTAATGTTTCCATGGCAATCCGATACTTGACATTTTATTTAAACTATTAATCTAGCATGGCTCACCAGCCTGTGTGAGGAAAGTTGAACCCCAAGATTTCACTTCTGGAATCAATATTAAACCAATAGGTGAGGTGCATAATTAACTTTCACGGTTTTAAAAATCCAGCCACAACGGGTGCTAAACACATTATGAAATATGGGCTCACTCCAATTGCTCCCTTTGGGGCCTCCTTTTGTACTTACATTCAAAAGAGATTGCAAGGGCTGGGCTTCTGAAGCTCTGCCCCCTCCCCCACCCCGTCCAGGCCCTCCACACCAACCCTGCCACGTACACTGCAACTCTAGAGTCAATTCAAACTGCATGTGATTAAAAGATGGAAATATTCCCCGTGGACATTGAGCAATTTATTTGTGAAAAAGATTTAATGAAGAATTTCAAAGCAGACAGTGCCCTACAAAGAAAGCTCATTTGTGAATCTCTATGTTCTCTTTGCTGCCCTGAGCTCATCTGAGGGAAGGAGGAGGAATCAGTGCCCTGAAGCTATTGCCAAGTGTATTGCCTGTAAGTTTCTCAAGATAAAAATATTCTCAGGCAGCTAAAGGCATTAGAACAAGCTGTTTTTAGATGGTCATCCTCCAGTCAGGGCCTCCGCAGGCCAAATTGGGAGAGAGTCTCTTTGCCTTCAGTGTCCCTATCCCTCCAGTTTCTGGTCCTCAGTGGTGTCCTCTGACCCTGGGTATCCAAAGATAAATCTGCACAGGCTCTCTCTGTGAAGGTCATTACTTCTTTCAACATCACAAAAGGACCTTGTTTCATTTACCTGTCCTTTAGTATATGGATCCCAGATGATACAAATCCCCGCACTCACATGATAATGGACAATAAAGGATAATAAAATTCAGTTTCCTTGGACATTTAATCTTCAGGGTAAGAGGCATCTGAATTCAAATTCTCCCTGCTAGCTGTCTGACCTTGGGCAAAGTATTTAAACTCCTTGGGCCTCGGGCATCTCATGTGTAATTTGAAAGAAATAAATTACCACTCATAGGGTTTGGTTTTGCATGTGGATTAAATAATATTATGAATGTAAAGCCCTTTAAGTACATTTTAAAATAGTAGTTATTGTTTATAGTAGGAGAAACCCAATTACACATTTTAATTCAAATAACCTTTAAGGGGAATCTGATGGGACCCTTCAGTGAGCAAGAGAGGGCTGGTTAGAGGATGCCTTTCAGAACACTTACAATTGCATCAAAGAAGTGCTGTCCCCAGTTTAATGTAATCCCAATCAAAATCCCTGCAGAATTTTTGTAGAAATTGACAAGCTGACTCCAGAATTGATATGGAAATACAAACCACCTGTAATAATCAAAGCAGTCTTGAAAAAAAAGAGCAAAGTCAAGGGCTTAAATTGTCTGATTTTAAGATTTACTATAAAGCTACATTAATCAAGAATAGTACTGACATAAGGATCAACATATAAATCAAAGGAATGCAATAGATAGCCTAGAAATCAAACCACACTTCGATAGTCATTTGGTTTTTGATGAAGATGCCGGAAAGAAAAGTCTTTTTAACAAATGTTGCTGGAACAATTAGATATCCATATAAAACAAAACAAAACAAATAAACAAAAACCTCCATTCCTACCTTACACCATATACAAAAATTAATTCAAGGTGGAATGTCTCTAAAGATAAGATCTTTTAGAGAAAAATATAGAAGACTATCTTCAGGAATTAGGGATATGGGAAGGTTTCTTAGGTCATAGAAAGCAATAACCACAAAAAGTTGATTAATTTGACTACAACAAAATTAAAAACTTCTGTTCATCAAAAAGCTCACTTAGGAAAAAGAAAGATAAACAACAGACTGGGGAAACATATTTGCAAAACATATCTGACAGAGGACTCCATACCACGTATGTAGGGTATATAAGGAAATCAGGCTGAGTGTGGTGGTTCACTCCTATAATTCCAGCACTTTGGGAGGCCAAGGTGTGAGGATTGCTTGAGGCCAGGAGTTTGAGATCAGCCTGGGCAACACAGTGAGACCCTGTCTCTACAAAAAATTTAAAAATTTGCTGAGTGTGGTGGTGCATCTGTAGTCCCAGCCACTTGGGAGGCTGAAGCTGGAGGAGGATGGCTGGAGCCCAGGAGTTTGAGGTTACCACGAGCTATGTTTGCCACTGCACTCCAGCCTGGGCAACAGGCTGGAGTCACGCAACTCAATAAGAAATCACACAACTCAATAAGAAAAACACCAACAACTCAATAGAAAATGCAAAAAATATTTGAACAAACATTTTGCAAAATAAAACATACCAAGTGGCCAATAAGCACATGAAAAAGTACTTAATATCATTAGTCATCAGGGAAATGCAAATTAAAGCCACAATGAGAGACCACTTTAACATCCATGAATATGGCTAAAATTAAAAAGATCGATAACATTAAGTGTTACCAAGATTGTAAAGGAACTCATACGTTGTTGATGGGAAAATAAAATTATGCAATCACTTTGGAAAAATCTTTGGAAGTTTCTTATAAAACTAAGCATATGCCTTATAATTGAATATTACCTATAACTCATGATTCCATTCTTCGGTATTCTTGCAAAAGAAATGAAAACTATCTTCACAAAATTTCTTGTTTATGAGTGATCATGGAAGCTTTATTCATAATAGCTCAAAAGTGGAAATAAACTAGACATCTATCAAAAGAAGAATGAGTAAACAAACTATAGTACATTTACACATGAAATACTACTCAGCAGTAAAAAGAAATTAATAGCTAATATATGCAGCAACACAAATGAATCTCAGAAACATTCTATTTATGTGAAAGAAGCCATAAACAAGAGAATATATACTGCATGATTCCATTCATATGAAATTCTAGAGTAAGTGAAACTAATTTCTGGTGGAAAAAATTCTAACAGTTGCAATTGAAGATCAACTATTAAAGGGCATAGATACTGTTCTGATCTGGATAGAAATTTGGGTTACAAAGTTGTGTGCATTCAGTAAAAATAAGTGAAAATGTTCTTTATGCACAAATTTATGCATTTCATTATATGTAAACTATAAACCAAAAGAAAAAATTTAACAAATACTAAATTCTAGTTAATAATATGCACACTGTCTGCAATTTGCTTTGAAAGACACCCCTAATCTGGCAGATTAAAATGTAGAAGGAGGGATGGATAGACAGTTATGGGATAAAGTAAGCATAATAAAATGCTAATGGCTGAATCTGAAGGGTGTTCATATAAAATTATTTCATGAGTATGTTTGAAGTTTTTCAAAATAAAATGTAGGGGAAAAGTATTACTCATTGCCTTTATTTACTTGCAATTACTCAAAGAACTCTCACAAGGCAGTTTCCACATTGCATTCTTTAGCCTTTTGATTGATTATATTCTATTTATTCATTTGTTTAACAAATAATTTTAGGGTCATCTGCTATAGAGTGGGTATTGGAATGGGCACTGGAGATCCATTAGTGAATAAGATCATTACTTTGCCTGAAAGAACTTACATTCTAGTAGGTACCAATATATAATGAGCAAATAGACTGGTTACCAATGGTGATTTGTGTCATAAAAGAATCAGTCACAGGGCTGAGACTGAAGGTGTAGAACGGACCACCTACTCTACACAGGACAGTCATAAAGGGCCAGACATGTAAGCTGAGGCTGTTGGTAGAGCTTGGAGAAGAGCAACCCAAGGTGAAGACACAAAGTGTGTACAATTCTGGGCATACCTCAACAACTGAAAGACTAGTGAGGCTGGCCTGGGAGTGGATTACAAAATGTAGATGGGGAAACGAACTGGCAGGTACAGGATCAGGTGGACCTTGAAAGTCATGGCAAGGTGTATTCTAAGTGCAAAGGAAAGCACTGGAGACGTTTAAACCAAAGTGTGACATGATCAGATTTATATTTTAAAATCAGTGTCCCTGCTGTGAGGAGAATGCCGTGAAAGGAATGTGAAGTTGGATGCAGTGGCTCATGCCTGTAATCCCAGCACTTTGGGAGGCCGAGACAGGTGGATCACCTGAGGTCAGGAATTCGAGACCAGCCTGGCCAACGTGGTGAAATCCTGTCTCTTCTAAAAATACAAAAAATTAGCCAGGCGTGGTGGTGCATGCCTGTAATGCCAGCTACTTGGGAGGCTAAGGAGGGAGAATCGCTTGAACCTGGGAGGCAGAGGTTTCAAGGTTGCAGTGAGCTGAGGTTCGTGCCATTGTACTCCAGCCTGGACAAAAGAGCAAAACTCTGTCCAAAAAAAAAAAAAAAAAGGAATGCGAGTGTCCAATGAGGAGAGGAGAGTTAGGAGAGTTAGAAAGACCAGATGCCAGATGACGAATGACAGTAGCCCTGGCCAAGGTGGTGAGAGTGGGCATGACAGGAAGTGGATTGATTCACGTGTTACATTTTGGCTGAACATGACTTTTGCACTCTAGTTGTCCAATGATATACAGGTAGGTAAATAGGTAGACAGATATAGATATAAATATAGAAATATAGAGCATATACAGATACAGATCTACATGCAGTTTCTGACTAAATGTTATATTGTGCCCTGAAATCAGGAAGGAAATGAGTTTTTTAAAATTTTTGCTGTCTTGGGAAGGCAGACAGGGCAGTGCAGGTGAAGCATCTTTTCACCCATCTTCCAGGCCACGAGTGCAGGTGGTTTTTGCCATCTTATTATGTTAGTGGACTGCATATTAAGATCTTTCAAAAATTAGTTTTAAAAAATAGAGTCCTGCCGGGTGCGGTGGCTCAAGCCTGTAATCCCAGCACTTTGGGAGGCCGAGACCGGCGGATCACGAGGTCAGGAGATCGAGACCATCCTGGCTAACACAGTGAAACCCCGTCTCTACTAAAAAATACAAAAAAAAAAAAACAAAAAACTAGCCGGGCGAGGTGGCGGGCGCCTGTAGTCCCAGCTACTCAGGAGGCTGAGGCAGGAGAATGGCCTGAACCCAGGAGGCGGAGCTTGCAGTGAGCTGAGATCCGGCCACTGCACCCCAGCCAGGGGGACAGAGTGAGACTCCGTCTCAAAAAAAAAAAAAAAAAAAAAAAAGAGTCCTGCTTGTTCAAATGAGCTAAATTAAGTGGAGATTTAAAAATCAGAACATCATATTGTTCATGGTAAATACATACAGTTTTATCTGTCAATTAAAAAAATTAAAAATCATCAGTATTATTATCAGTGAAGCTGTGTTGAAGATCATTGCTGTTGGAGAAAATAGAAGTCTGTTTTGGTTTGTGTTTTTTAACTAATCCTCCAGATTGCTTGTCAGTCTGTATTAATCAAAATCACCAGATACTACTCAGCACTGTTCCACTTTGCTCACATAGAAGCAGTCATAGTATTTCATCTTTAAAAAATTATAAAATAAAAACATCTTGGCAATCTGGCTCACACATCTGTCACTGCGCTGTTTGCCAGGGCTAATTTGGCTCATTTGGTTAAGTTAGTTGGCCAGGCACATCCCTACATTGCTCATACTTCACCTTCTACCCTGGAAAGATTTCTATTCTGAGGACGATCTTCTCTGATGGAGAAGCTTGCATAGCTGTTCTTCTCTTCGAGACCTTTAAATATTATTTCAAAAACTGGTTTTGTTATTGTTCGAACCAAAAGCTAACTCATGTTTCTATACAAAGAACTGTACTACAGTTCTGTTTACCCTTCTACTGTCAGGCGCATTCACATTTGGTTGAAGTGAAAAAGCTCTGTCTTAATTGGATATATCAGAAAAGGAAGACATTAAACTAGCTAGATATGCGAACTTATTTTCATTAGGTAATTGTCATCGAAGGTCTTAAAGAAGATAGAATAACATTTCCTCAAACAAGAAATTATAATTCTTAATAAGACATGCAAATAAAAATCTAATTCATGGTTGTACATACTGGGCCTTTATGCCTCACTATTCTTTTCTGTGGGCCCAATATATTTTCATGAAAAGAACTACCTCATAGCTCAAGGCCTATGGCCTCCCTGTGTGGAAAGAAGCTGGCTACTGAATCCTGCTTTCCACCTAAGAAGACACTATTACCTCTCCCCGGGAAGGCGCTGTGCTGCTGAGTTGTTGCTCTGATGAAATATAATGGATGTACTACAAAACATCAGAAGTTTACCTGGTCGCCTTTGCAACTAGAGTACTCATGCAGGGTGGTTTAGCTGGGGATTGAGGGGAAGTGGTTCACACAGGGTTGGACTAAAGTCTTTGGTTTCCTTCTAACTTGTGGTCCAGGTGAGGTAGCAAAGGCCATTCCTCCTCCATTGTGCTGTGTTCAAGAAAACTGCAGAGTTAAGAAAGAACAAGGACCATGAATCAGGACTTCTGGGACTTTCATTTTTAACCGGAGTTGAAAACACAGGGGCTTGGAGACCTTTTTGGTAACCCTTTAAACTGAAGTCAAAGGGTTCAAAAAGAAAAGGAAAGTCTATGAAATATATACTAAAGGCAGAAACCACAGTGAGAAAGGGAAGTAATGTGTGATTTGGGATAGATGCCTTTGACATACTCATTGATCTCAGTGACTTGCAGAGTGCTGATAGCACTCTGGCCTCAGGGTGAGGCGCCTTGCCAGCTTCCAGATCAAAGGAGTGCCTAGGTGCTGAATCCCTGGCGTACTCCCAAGCAAAAGTGCCTGGAGCCACATTTGCTAATTACAGGTTGTGTTCTGCTGTTTCCAAACAGGGTGAAAGTGACAGAAGTTTAACTGTGAATAATTACACACTTGAATAAGTATGTGATTAGCACTATTTGTTGTGGTTGGGACTGGAGTGATGGGACAAGAATGGAGTGATTGCATTATTTACAGCTTAATTGTAGACAAGTAATTACTTATGTAAGCTGATGGTGTGGGGTCACAGAGGACCTGCAGAAGAATGTAGATGATCTGAAATTCGACTTCTCAAGCCAGTCACTGCGCCTCCCCCATCCCTTTTGAGCTTGATAAAGAGAACCAACTATGCATTTCTTGAATGAAATGCTTAGGAATGTTAAATGTCTTGTTCAGTCTAAGCAAAGGATCAGTGGAGAAAAATCTCAGCCTCCAAAGTAATAAATCACAAATGCCACCTAGTGGCTTTTAGTATCCAGTGGCTGCATTATCTGTAGAATATAGCTATAGCCCAGTTAAGGAGAGGACTTTTCTAGTGGGGGAGTGGGTTGTTCAGTTATGAAAACTGGGTTGAATGGCCCAGCACTCAAAGTCCTTCAGCCTGCCTCTCCCTTCACTCAGCTCTACCAGAACATCAGAGCTAAAAATTACCCCCACCTTCCACCATTGTAACTTCCAGTGGTGCAGTAAAAATTTGACTGCAATTCACCTTGCAGTTTTTATTTTCCCCTAAGCCTCTAACATAATAAATGAGGAATTTAACAGCTTTCATGATTTGCGAGTAGATTCATGGTTGCGTTTTGCTGGCTGCCACTTCTCATTCACAAGGTGGTTGAAAGCCACTTCTCCAATACCACAAGCCTGGTTTCAAGTGTTCAGGTCTAGATTTAAATCTGGGGGGATTCTGTTGTCATAAACCCTCCCAGGGAGTGTGCAATTTGAGAAATGTATCGGAGAGGTGGGGTTGAGAGAATGAACAGCCCCTCTCCCCAGCTTGTTTTTCTAATTTTGCTAAAAATAAATAGACAAGTCAATTTTCCTCTAACAGCTCAACACTGGACAAGTAAAATTCTTTGACTAAGATGCAGGAAATATTGCTGTAAACCCAACAGTACAAGTTGAAAGATAAGCAGGCCTGCTGTGTTGCTCTGTGTAGATGCTGCATTTCCCAACCAATTGAAACCACTGCTTTTCTGGTTGTAACACCAGACAAAAAAAAAGGAATGTGATGCTCCAGTTGTTTTAGGCTACAGATTCAAGATTATTATTTGTAGGAGGTGGTTACTTTCCATTTGAAAGAGCTATGATTTCATCCGTCATGCCATTTATCATTTCCTATTTTGGGTCAATTTCCCTCTGCACTTGGAGCCCTCAGCAAAGTATCCATGCCACTTCTTTGTGGGACATTCTCCTGCAGATGGCTACTCCTACCCTACCCAGGGCAACCTCTTCACTCCCAGGATTGCCCTCACTCTCCTGGATACTATCACCTCTCAAAACATATCCAATTAGATTACTTAGGATACCACTTATTGGTATGATACCAATATCATATCAAGGAAGGAGTCTCTTTCCTGCTCTAATTTGAGGACATCACCCTTAGATGGTGTATTAATCACATTTTTATTTTCTGTATTTCTGAGGCTTTGACTCCTGGAACCTTGCCAACCCTGGAGAGACTGACCCTCCTAAGGCAAGTCAATTTCTAGAGATAGCAAAAAAACTCACTCCTTTGCGGCCTTTCATACGCAAACTAACCAATCTAGGATCCAGCAACCCATCGCCTACTCTATCAGGCTTTTATACTCTTGGTCACTATTCCTCTCCTCTAATCATTCCAGGGCCAACAAGAACACTGGAGAAGTCCCTATACTCCAGAGCCTACAAAAATTATTCAGGCTACGCAATCCTACACCAGCTTACCCTGCTCGGCCCATTCCTTCCTAGGGAAACCACAGTCGAGGCTTGTGCCCATACTTGGCCCTCATTTCCTTTGCCTCCTGACTGACCCTGGTGCTTCCTAGTGTGACCCTGGGTGGCATGATTTGCCCCACCCCCCACAGGAACTTGGAGTAATAATCTTTTCAATGGCAGTAGTCTTCTGACCTGTCGGCCTCACTGTCCCTCAATAATAATACAATCTATTTTTTTTTAAAGCAGATAGCCTTTGTCTAAACCTAACCATGCTTCTCCAGAATGCTTATTCCAGGATATCACTTCCTCTTGCTTCCTTAGAGCTCTCATCTCAAAAGCCCACTGAACAAAAATACACACATCTTACAGTAGGAAAGCCTCATTTCATCAGAAAATCAATTGTGCCGGGCTGACACTTGTCAGCTTCTTCCCTACTGTTCGCCTCGCTCTGTCACAAACCCCACCTCTGACCACCTAGGGGGATGTTCCACTCTCAGGGATGGACAACTGCTCCATCCCACCTCACTCTGTCCACGGAAGGGCATATCTCTTTTCTTAGAAATGGTTGGCTGCTTCCTTCCATTCCCCCAATTCTTAAATCTCCTATTAATTTGGAAATGACCCTTTTGAAACCATTTATTATCTCTTTCACTTCACGACTGAGGTTGACTTTGTGATCATGTTTGTTTTGAAATATCTAAAGTGGGCTGTATATTTTGATAAAAGGAGATGGCTTTCAGCCAAAGAGTAAAGGGCTGAAATGGAAATGCCAGTGAAATGGGAAGCTCACTGGAAGGTCAGCTTGGAGTCTGACCTTAGCACTACCAAGGACATACTGAGTGACTGTGGCCAAGTCACAACTAATCAAAACTTTATGTTTCCAAATGTAAACTGAGAAAACAAATAAGAGGATATATCAAGAGTCATTAATAGAAGCAGTGTACTGCATTAACACAGTGCATCCTTCGGGAGCAGCCCCTCCTAAGATACCCACTTTAGGATAATTCTGAAAGGGTCAAAAAGATGCATCATTCCACCTTGAGTAAAAAGTCTCTTTTCAACATGCTTTTTGCCTTCTATGTAGTGATGTCTTCTGGCTTTCAAGTTTTAAAACCTGTATGCCCTTGATCCTACTCCTTCCTCCACTATTGCACCTCCTTGGAAATCTGAGAGACATTCATGTCCCAGGAGTGACCAGCATAAAGAGGGCTGAAACCCAGCCCCATTGCACAGCTGGCTCCCAAGGATCTATCATGGATAAGTAGTCTCCAATCCCCCTAGTACCTTAGGGAGCTCATTTTGGATTTTGTATCCTCCGTAGGACAGGTGACAGTGTCATTCACATAAGGGCCGGTTTAGGTCATACTTTCCGTATAAGCAAGTGAACAGAACTTTGATCTCTTCTTCCCTCCCAGATCTTCTCTATTTAGCAGTTTTCTATGGTACAAACACTGGCTCCATTTTACATGTTGATGATACCGGTAAGGAAATTCAATTCTTACCAAAATGCTTTCCCACAGAGCTGTGCTTTCTAAAACAACAGAAAAGGTATGCTTTGACTGAGCACAGACATGTTGCAGGTTGCCGGACACCAGCTTAGCCCTAGCCATTGTTCAAAAATTCAGTGAATAAAGCAGAGTGTTTTTACCTTCTCCTCTTTTCTTTTCTAGCTATACCAATGGTGGAGAAATAAGCTTCCTACCCTAAACGAACTAAGCCTACTGCATTTTTACAATTAATATGTGTTTGTTATTTTATGGAAAGGGGGCAATGAGAGGCTTTACGTTGTCTTTGACTTTCATTTCACAGCCACCAGTGTAAAATGTTCTATCCTTCACCACTTGAGCAGCCAGCCACTAAACATGCCAATCAGAAGAGAATGTTAAATTGCTGGCGACTGCAATGGCATAAGCTATGTTTAATCATTTACTTTGAATCTGTTTAAGACGCTAATACCCTAGCCTATAAGAGAATCAATATGTTGCATTAAAACAGGATTTGATGTCGCATAATACAATATTTAAAAGCACAATGGAAGAGACTCTCAGAAGAACAATTCAGCCCTGAGTAGAAACAGATAATGACTGCTGTGATTTCCACCCCCCCCGTTTTTAAAGAAGTGATTTTTTTGAAAGACATATTTTTGAGAACGTTCTGTTCTATCAAAACTTGTAAACTATATGAAGTCATTGAGCTCAAATGCCTTTAGATTAGTCTTTAAAGAAGCACATAATATGCCTAGGAGGCAGAGCAGTGTAATCAAAATTCTCGTTTTAATGAAGTAGAAGCTCAAAATATCATGAGGTACCATGCCAAAGCAACAAGTGAATGTCCCAGGGTACTTGTTGAAGGGAATTATCACTCTTCCTTACTCATTTTCTGCCTCCAATAAAAACAGCAGGGTCTCTGGCTTGGAACCAGGCTGAAAGGAGTAGCAGCAGTTCTTGAGAGGATGACAAGAAAGAGGAATAGAGTGGAGACTGGGCCACCTCTCCTCCCTACAGCTTTTAGGTGGTGAGTCAAAATGGCTCTGTACCAAGCAAACTGCAGATATAACTGAGCTCACTGAGGGAGTTTCCAAGGGATGCATCCTCCAAGACCTCCTTATGCACTTAGGTGATAGTGCCAAGTGTTTGCGTTTAGTAAAAAAAGGACTTTACTGGGATTTGGGCTTGGCCACTAATTTGCTGACTTTAAGGATTCAGCTCTTCTAAAATTGTATGCAAAGCCATTTCCTATTCCGCAAGGATTGCCTGGGAGTTAGTGAATCAATGACTCAGATGTGCTTTGAGCTCCTTGGCAAGATTCTAATATCCCAAAGTGTTGTTCTATGTGAAAGATTTCCTGACTCCAGTTGGTTCAACAGCAGTTACATCTAATGCCAATCTCATTGAGCTGGGACAGGTAGAAGACTGGGATTTCCTTTGTTCAACCACCCCGTGACCTAAGGCAGTCTGGCACAAAATGGTTTTGTGGATGGATGAGCATCTGTTCTTATTTACAAGGATGCCACCGAGTACTGCCACGTTCATTTCCTACCTCCTGGGAGTTTTGTGAGGTTTATCATGATTATTCCAGCAGTGCACCAGTAAAGACAAGAGATTTGGAAGTATAAAACATATTTAGTGTTTGCTGGTGACTAACATATGCTTTCAATTTGCCACTTACTTTAAATATGTGATTTTCTTCATCACTGAATTCATGTTGAATGTGCTTAGAAGGTGAAAGTTGGTGAGGCAAAGCATTTTGAAATTGTTCTGGTGATTTTGTTTTTTCTTTTTTTTTTTTTTTTTTTTTTTTTTTTTTTTTTTTTTTTTTTTGAGGCGGAGTCTCGCTCTGTCGCCCAGGCTGGAGTGCAGTGGCCAGATCTCAGCTCACTGCAAGCTCCGCCTCCTGGGTTTACGCCATTCTCCTGCCTCAGCCTCCCGAGTAGCTGGGACTACAAGCGCCCGCCACCTCGCCCGGCTAGTTTTTTGTATTTTTAGTAGAGACGGGGTTTCACCGTGTTAGCCAGGATGGTCTTGATCTCCTGACCTCGTGATCCGCCCGTCTCGGCCTCCCAAAGTGCTGGGATTACAGGCTTGAGCCACCGCGCCCGGCTGTTTTTTCTTTAAAGCTCACATTGTTCAACATATAGGTGGACACAAAGCTTGCATATCCTATTAACAGAGGCACACCTATGTTGTGGCTGTTCTCAGGATGTTGTCATGTTGCTGACCTCACCCCTCTCTCCTCCTTTCATTTCCCTTTCCCGGGTAATTTCCACTGTCTGGATCCATGACTTCCGCTGAGCTCCAGATCAGAATGTATACCATTATGGTCCACAGCTGCCAATCAAAGGATAATCTTTATTTTCATCCTAAAATTTATATTTTTCCATATAACTCTGAAGTTTTGGAGTTACACTTGAGCCTTCTCTCTTTCTCATCCCCAATGTCCACTTAATTATCACATTCTGATAGTCTATCTACTTACCATCGTATACATCAATTTCCTCCTTTCTATCTATACTTGCACTATTGTCTGGGATATTGTGAAAGCCTCCTGACACTGCTACAGGCTCAGTCTCACCTCCTTCCAATCCCTTAATTTGCTGTCAGAATGATTTTTATAGTACAAAACTCTCATTGTACTTAAAATCCTTTAATAGTCCACATTGTTTTAAAAACAGAGCCATGCTGTTTCATGTTTCTGTCCTTGGGTAAATTGTTATTTATTTCTAGAATGTTTTTCCAGCCACTTTCACTTAAAAAAATAAGTTTAGCTATTACGTGTACTTCAAATATCAATTTAGGTATTCCCTAAAAAATCAGAAAGTTTTCTTGGAAGCTCCTTATCAGATTAAATGCCTCCTCCTCTGAGCTTTCCAAATATCCCATGCATACCTAAATCACAGCAAATACCATACACTATTGTTTTACAGTTTTTGGCTTACCTGTGTCCTCTCCCTCCATCACTCTAAGGACTCCCAGAGTCCTGGTATTTTTCTTTTGTAATCTATTTCGGAAGCCCAATAACAGCCACAATCAATTAAACCAATAAGAAACTTAGATTCTGAGTGGGCAACCTTTCTTTCACCTTGGTAGAAAGTATGTTTTGCCTGTGCAAAGAATGACAAGGCCACTTAATGTTATAAAGGCTAGGGGATAGGTTTCTGATTTCATGTTCTAGAGGACTGAGTGAATATACCATCAGAAAGATTCCTGTGAATCTAGACAAAACAGATCTAGTAATCTAAGTCAAGAAGTGGATTAGCATTGTTCCTAAAAACACAAAGTGAAAGAATGGTTGGAAGTCCAAATGAAGTGTGGCTGAGAGAGGAATGCTCACTCGGTATTCCATTAGTCTTCCTACATTCCCAGGCCCTTTACATTAGATCTGGCCATGTAACTGGCACTAGCTAATAAAATATGACCTATGTCATTTTCAGGATAAGGCAGTGAAAAGTCCATGTATGAGTCTTTCTTCTGATGCCAGGGCCATTGAGGAGACAGTGCTGTATATGGTGCATCTATAACAAGGTAAAATTATATCTATTTTTTGAGCAACAGTATAAAAGAGCCTTGTATAGAATGGTGTCAGTAAAACTAAAATGTTTTTCATTAAACTTCTGAGATTTTAGAGGTTGTTTGTTATTGCAGCATAATCTAGATTTTCCTAAGACAGAGATGATTTAGAAAAAGAATAAAATGTAAGTGTCCTTTTAAAATTGGACAACAGTAACTTGATGCAGATAAGTTGATGTGGTCTTTCTCCAAGGATATTTAGATCTAAATTCTTCTAAGAAATAGTATTGAGAGGTAATTATCCATAAATCTCTCACTTGTCTGTATGACTTGTGAGCAGAGTTACAGACTGCCTTTTTCTGAACTATATTTTCAAGGATGTTTGTATAGTGAACGTCATTGGAAAATAGAAGTAGTATCCTTTTTTGGAGCAAAGAGCAAGGTTGCTTTCTACCTTGGAAGAGACCTTTAGTTTCTATCTCCAACTGCATATTGGAGTTGTCAAGAGTTGAAGCTGACAAGAGTTGAAGTTGAAGTTGGAGTTGTGGAGTTGAAGATGACAAGAGAATGTAAGAGCTCAATACTCCCTCTCAGAAACCACCTCTCCCTGCAGCCAGTTGGAATGCCAAGTGTCCCACTAGAATTCAAGGAAAGGAGGAGTTTCCGGATAAGGTACAGGGAATTCTAAAGACAGGGCATTGAAGTCAGCTACAAATGTGCTTCCCGTCTAGCCTGGACCATTTCCTTACAAAGAAAAAAAATTTGCACTTTAACTAGACTCACATTTCATAAAGACCATACAAAATGAAAAAAAAAAAAAAAAAAAAGATGAGCAATTAATCTATAGGTGCAATTAATTAGGAAAATTAATCCAGATAATTGAGATCACAATGTAGATTTAAAAAATTTGCAATACCTGATATGAATGTCTATATTGATCATGTTAATTGAATATCTTTCTTGGGCATAGGGAAACAGCATGTTGCCTGGCAAGAGTAATGCCTTCTTGAAACAAAATCACCATGAGGACTAATGTTTGACTCCTGGATAGGTGTTCTGCAGCAGGGTCTTTAAATAATGCCTATAGCACAGATAACCCCTCATAAAGAAACAATACCTTTAACACAGATACCCCCTCATAAAGATGTTTATCTTTATCCTCCCCAGTGATCATATTTCTGCAAAATAGTTTGAGACATAATCAGCTGCGCATGTCATTACCCTAAAAGCTTGCTATATAAAGAATATTTTCTGGAGAGTCGGTGCAGGGATCCACCCTCCCTCAGCCACTTGAGACATTGCTTCAGTTCATAGGTTCCTAGTAAATATTTTCTTTCTCAGAAAACCGGATTTGTCAGCGTCTTTCTTTGGCCCCTCAGCTTCCTCAGGCTTAAGAGGTAGGGTTGCCTATACTTGCTCACTCCAGTCAAATGAGCGTCCTTCACTTTCTACTCTTTCAACCCTGAATGAAATAGCAAATATTTGGGTGCTTGTGAGTTGTGGGTTAAGCACAGAAGGTGAACAATATTTCAATATTTTCTTATAATTGATGATAGCTCAGAAAATGTGGTTGCATATCTTATTTCTTTTCCAATTTGAAAAATATAAAAGTTTGTTTATAATATGTGTGGAATACCAAAGTAATGATGCCTATTAAGGTAGCACCTTTTATTCCTAATGCATTTTTGCATGGATTTATTCCAAAAGTGAGATTATTCAAATGTGCTGTGCATTATATGAAGAATGCAAACTGGATAATACTTTTGTAGTTGTGGATCAAGTGTTGGTGCTATGTTTCCATTTGTGATACTTGTTGAAGCCAATCTATCACCATCTGGCTTCAGTCTGTCTTATACAGGTTGTCTGGATTGTTTAGAGTTAAAGAGGGCTTCTAGCCATGGCCATGATAGTATGAAGATAAATGCAAATGATTTTTAAAGGGATACAGCCCAAGACCTTGGTCTCTTCAGCACTGGTTTATTTAATACAAGGAAAATCTCCTAGGCATAAGGATAGGACTTCCAGTGACTCTAAATTTTAGATACCTCCAGGAAAGTAGTATCTAAATATTATCGTTAAGGTAATATTCTAGAGTACTCATCAGTACTGCTTTCTGCTTTCTGATTATTTCCAGGTAGAGACCTCCTAAATACCGAGTTTATTTCACCTCCTGGCTCCCTTGTGGATGTAGGGGCCATGGGACTAGTTCTGGACAATGCATTGTAAAGGAAAATGATGTGTGTCAACTTAGGACTGAGCATTTAATTGATTGTCCAAGACCTCCAAGTCTTGCTGTGTTCTTTGGCATATACACAGTGATGTTTGCAGTGGGAGCTACTGTTAGCCTGGGTGTCTAAACGATAATCATATGCAAAGCCTCCTTGTTGATCTATGATAGGTATGTAGCTTAAGCAAGAAATCAACCTTTGTTGTTGATCATAGTGTTGCTTGTTAACGTAGCATGTCCTATCCTGTTCTCACTAACGTATTTTCAATGACCCAAAGTCACATTGGCAGTTATACAGTTGAAATGTCACAACTCCTTTATAGTGTTATTATGGTAAACATTTCTGATTGATCCTTGCACTCTTTCCTGTCAACTTCAGTCAAATCCTTCTATTTGAGCAGAGGAAACACTTTTGTTTTCACAGAACCCTGAGAATACTTGACATGAAAGAGATTCTTAGGGAAATCCTTAATGGAAAAATGGAGGGGATTTCATTTCTGGACTATCTACCCTTTCCTCCTGATAATAACAGAAAAGGAAATATTAGTAAGATTGGGACAATGACAGTAGCAACCCAATTGGATATTTACCTGGTAAGATTTGAGATTGACCCTGGTTTTTGGTTTATTGGGTATACTGAGCAAACTCATGCTATAATATTTGCTTTTATATATGCTAAATATAAAGGAAATATAAATCTTTGAAGATAGAAAAAATGTTAAAAGTACACAAGCTAAAGAATGTTTATTTTCAAAGCCGTTAACCATTTAGTAAAAGGTAATTTAAGGGAACAAATGGATCATAACATTTTAGAGTTATAAAGAATATTAGACGTTATTCAGGTCATTTTCCTGCCATCATATGTGAGGAAATTAAAGTCCCCAAAGGTTAACTGAATTGCTGTGAGTCCAAATGGTTATTTGATGGGACGACTTGGTTTAAATTCTTTGTTTCTAAACAATGCAACCAAGAAGCCATTTATTGGGTATAGCTTACCATGCTTTATTCTGCAAGACACTTACACACTGAGCACAAGTGAATAGACCAGGGTTGCTTCTTCAGTTGAAGACTATGAATGGATTAGATGGGAATTTATGAAGACATTGGCTTGGGGAATTTTGCTCAGTGGCTCCATTAATTCCTACAAAAACAAAGCAACAAATAAAAACAAAACCTGACTGAACCAGTTAGATCGTTTTGGAAGAGTATGAGTACAAGAAATACTTAAGGTTACCAAATGGCAGTTGGAAAAAGTAGAAACAGAGAGACGTTGGAGTCAGAGGAGCTGAGTCATGAGAAACAAAAGGACTTACAGACTGCTGTTCCGTTCTGAATAAGAATTCTATTGTTTATTCACTCTGGTTTGCAGTCTAAAGCTAGACTACTTCCTGAGCTACATTTTGCCATGTATTTCTGTAAGATTAACTCATTGTTTTTGATAATCTGACTTTAAAAAAAAGTTATCCTGAAATAATTAGACAAGCTCAAGTTTCCTCTGTTGGAAGTATGCAATAACTTCCCTATCTTGCTCCCACAAACAGAACACCAACTACAGCGCATAGCATACACTCATAGGGATCCTTTTCCAATTCCTTTTCAAATAGTCTAACTGGGGTGGGGAGTATTTGTCTAGGGAAACAGAATACTAGACATAGATACTCTGCAATTCTGACTTTTGCACATAATTCAAGGCTATTTGTGCCTTGAAATTAAGATAAATACCATTGTTATTGCTGTTAGTGGTTCCTCCTAAAGCCTCTTTCTCACAGTAATAGATCATATACAGTACTTACTATGTTCAAGGACTGTTTCCAATACTTGACCTATGGTAGCTCATTTAATCCAGGGTAAACCTATGAGATAGTTGTTGCTATTGACATTTCTATCTCAGTGTTTACATTTGAGGACACTAATACCCAGAGAGATACCTTGCCTAAGGTCATATATCTGGGAAGCAGTGGATCCCGGGTAGTCTGACTACAGAGTGCAACATCTAATCTCTTTGCCGTAGTGTTATAGTAAATTACCAGTACATCAACTATTTTTCTCCTACTAAGAGAAATTATTAATGCTGTTAAACAGTCCACCATTATAATCATCATATAACTAACAAATAGATTCATTTCCAATCATAAATTTAATCATTAAACTACTGGTCATGGTCAATAACGTTTCATTTACAAAGACACTTTTTTTTTTTTTTTTTTTTTTGGACAGAGTCACACTGGAGTGCAGTGGTGTGATAGCTCACTGCCACTTCTACTTCCTGGGCTGAAATGGTTCTCATGCCTCAGCCACCTGAGTAGGTGGGATTACAGACATGCGCCACCACAATGCTAATTTTTGTATTTTTAGTAGAGACAGGGTTTTGCCATGTTGGCCAGGCTGGTCTTGAACTCCTGAGCTCAAGTGATCTGCCTGCCTCGGCCTCCTGAAGTGCTGGAATTACAGGCATGAGCCACTACACCCATCCCAATGATCCTTTTTAACATTCACGTTTGCTGATAAATGACTTGGAGTGGAGAAGGGTGGGATATGTATCCTCAGTTGACAATGAAGAACACAGAGTTTACTAACTGTTTATATTATACTGCAGGCCAAGAAACCCAAAGTCAAACATGGAAATTAGAAATACCTCTTTGATTTTCTCAAGATCACAGGGATTTATAAATAAGCATGATAAACAAAACATTCCCCTTTGGTCTCTGCAATTGACTGATGTCTACATGTTGCATGAAGGCATTGCTTTCTTTCTATATGTCTTCATGGTTAAATGACTTAACTCTTTAACAGCTCTCACTAGAGTCCTTGCTTGATTGACCCATGATCCATGATCCATCCAGTTCACAATAACACATGCTTCTCCTTTCCCTACCTACTGATTAGCAGCCAGCTAACTTCTCTACCCTGGAGGATCAGGTGAAAGAAAAACACCAGATGGGAAGAAAAGTGGAGAGAATGATTGAGCCTGGAACCTCAGCATGGCATTATCCACATGGACTGTTTTATCAGTATGCCTTTTTGTAACCTCAGATTAGGGAAAATTGTAGCCAGAGAAAGATGAAAATAGGGAAATTCAACCATTGCAGGCATTTATTCTTATCTTTTGTTTTTATAAAGAATGACAAATAATCTGAGCATATCAAAGTAATTGCTTTGCATGAAACGCAAATTTACAGTTTGCATATATGCATTTTCTGTTCCAGAGCCACTAATGTTGCATTGATGCCCTATATTACCACTCACTTGAGAATCTGGGGTAGGTGGCTGGGAAGGGGGATGGGAGGAACAGAGGGGAGAGGGAGAGGACTTGAATAGACTTTTGAGATTAGTAGTCTAATGCTCATTCCTGTTTCCTCCTTCTCCTAACAAGGAAAGTGAGGCCCCAGGAGGTTAACTGACTTGCACAAGGTCAGATGAGCTCAATTGTCTTCTAAACTCCACGCGGAACTTTTTTCATTTCCAGCTTTAAATTATTTATTCAGTTTTTTGCCATTTTCACTTCATTGAAATGAACTCTCTCTTCTTGCTATTATATCCTGGAAGCTATTTATCCAACCTGATTTAATTGCATTTTCATGCAATTGTATTACATTTTGCAATTGCTATTACATTTTATATTCTCTGTGTTTTTTATGTCCTGGTGCCAACTGTTAGCATCTTCTGTGTCCTGCTTTATTATTGAATTACCCCAGGTGTTTCTTAGGCCAGATTTACTTATATTGTAACACGGAGTTAAAAATGGTGACATAGGCAGAAGGTTTCAAATCTTATCTTAGGGTCTATAAAGGGGAAGAAGTTGAAAGCTAAGGGTTGTTATTGTAACTATTTCAGTGCTTGCCCCGTTAGGGCTGTAATAAATTCAAGTCCTTGGTCTCTGTGTTTCCATAATTTCTCTCCTGTCCCCTCTCTTTCTCATAAGTCCATTTGGAGAAGCAGCGGTCTCCTGGAACCGCCTGTCTTTTGAAATTAGCTTTAGGAAGTCATTGCAAACATCTAACATTAAGTAAATGAACCCCAATTTAAAAAGGATTTACACAAATTAGGCAGAAAAGCTCAGGGGAAACCAAAGCAATCCTCATAGGTCAAAAAGCCTGAGGAAATTCTTACAAACATTTCCTTGTTTTCTTAGTGGGCATATTGCTAAATACAAACTGAGGCAAAGTTTGAGAGCTTGTTAGGGCAGATGGAAATTTTGAGACATTAAAAAAATTCTTCAAAAGTAAAGAAATATTTATTATAGCAAAAGTCAATAAAATATGTGGCCAAGTAAATGCCTTTTTTTTTTTTTTTTAAATAGCCCAGTAGCATAATAGCACTTGCCAATTATGGAAGAGAAATTTTGATGTCTCCTCAGGCTTGGGCTTTATTTAGATGGACTCCAATCCAATCCACTGTCGGATGAATTATATGCACCATAGACTTCAAAGGCTTTATGCTCAATGGGAATGTCCAGGATAAAGTGCTATGAGAAATAAATGATTGTATTGCAGTGCAGGATGCCAAGCTGCAGTGATCACTTTTCAGTCACTGGAAAAATGTGGTGTGCAAATGGATGTCACACTGTGATAAGGGGGAGTCCAGAAATATAGTGGCAACACAGTGAGCAAACTTAATGAAGGCAGATCCTTCACTTCCCTTGGCCAGCTATGCTCTGTAGGTGGTGATTTTACTGATGGACACAGTTGTGTCTGTTATGTGTAAGCATAGAAGCCCTCAATGCTCCTTTGTTACATTAGATATGACAGAGTTAAAATCACAGCAAAAATTTCAAAAGCTTGGCTGAAAGTAAAATTTGCTCTAGATATTTGCTTTAGCAGTTTTCCTTGACTCCTGAATAGGACAGGTTATCCAAGGGATCTAGGATTACCTGTGACTGTTTTGTGGGGCAGCAAATTCTCCTCTAATGTCTTCTCCTGAGAGAAGAAATTTGACAGGGACTGCCAGATAAAGGATAAAAGCTGAACCGCCACAGCTTTCTTCACACTGCCCAGTTCTCAAACTGTAACCTGCATTAGAATTATCTGGAAGGCTCCTTGAAGTAGATTGTCAGGACCCATATCCCGCCCTGTTTCTGATTCTGTTGCAGAAACACCAGGGGATAAGTCTAGGTCCTCTAGGTCTAGCTGCTCACTGCACAGAAAGCCAATGACTGAGATGACCAATATTGCCAAGAAAGAAGGCTTTAATTGGGTGCTGTATGGGAGCTCAGTCTCAAATCCATCTCCCTAACCAACTAAAACTCGGATTTATATAGGAGGGAAAGAATGTAGCAATGTGTAAGAAAACAGGAACTAGAGAGGAACAATGAAACAATCATGACGAATGAGGGGTCTGGCATCTTATTGTCTGGATGCCATGATTGGTGAAATTCAGTTCTTTGATCCTTTTTTTTGTGAAGCTTGAGAGACCTTTCTTGAGGAAGGAACTTAGATAAACAAATGTAAGTTTCAAGCTTTAAGACCAGAAGGATCAATTTCAATGTTTATCCGAAAAACAAAAACAAAAACTGTTAATGGGACTATTGAGTTGGTTTGAATTCCGTAGGTCTAGAGTGGGCTCTAGTTGTCAGGTGATGTTCATGTTGCTGGCCAGAGCGGGGCGGGGCACACTTGAAGCACACCCATCTATGATCTGTGCTCATCCAGTCTAGATGCTTTTATGTGTGTTGCAAACACTATTCCACTTTAAGCAAGCCAAGTAATCTCTTTCCATTTGCCCCATGTTACATGTTTTGTTGATGCCAACGCACATGATGAAAAATGCTAAATTGTAGATACTGCTATTGAATGACTTGGGTTTCCAAATCTCCCCACTTCAAGAGAAGGTTGGAAGGAAATAAAATTGTAATGGTTGATGAAAGGGATTTTATGAAAGAGGCCCTTCCTTTTGGGCAGGACTACTGTCATTGTAGTATTAAATATTGGACTCAGCAAAAGAAGGATTATGTTCCTTCTTTCCCCAACTGTTCTCCACTAACCTGGCCTTTAACATATACAGCAGTCCCTGATGTTAAATCAATATGTCCTTGGTGACACTGACTTAAAACAATTATCTGGGGAAAAGACCTTTACCAGTAAAGGTGTGTGTCCTTTTGTGGGACTTGAAGGTAGCAACTTAGCAACTTCCCAATGATGGAATGCAGTTTCAGGATAGAAATTAACTCTAACTGAGGTAGGAGACCAGGACATATTTTCTGGTCACGACTCTGCTGACCAAAACAGGATCTGGTCCAGACAGGATAAAGTGAAGAAACCAACAGGAACCAACAGATGGTGATGAAGTTGATCTCTACCTGCTGTCACTGCTCATTAGCATAAGACACTCCCACCAGTGCCATGACAGTTTATAAATACCATAGCAACTACTCAGAAGTTACCACTCCTTTCCATGGCAATGACCAAGAAGTTACCACCCCTTTCCATAAAAATGACCTAGAAGTTACCATCCCTTTCCAAGAAAGTGCTAAATAACCAATCCCTCAATTTGCATTGACCTGTTCCTTAATTTGCATGTAATTGAAAGTAGGTTTACTAGAGTATAAGTGCGATTGCCAAGAACCCATATGTTGCTGACTCTGGGTGCACTGCCTGTGAGTTAGCCCTGCTCTGTAAGGAGCAGTACTGTTGAATAAAATCTTGCTGCCTAACACCACCAGCTTGCTCTTGAATTTTTTCCTGGGTAAATCCAAGAACCCTCCTGGGGTAGGCCCCAATTTTGAGGCTTTCCTGTCCCGCATCATAATAAGTCAGCTATTTACTTTAGGAATAGGCAATGGAGTCTCATATTAAAGTATAGCAAAGTGGTTAATAGAAAATAATGGAGATATGAAAAATAGATGCCAATCCTACTCTATAATTCAAGAAATTGAATTTTGATCAGCAAGTTTCCACTTTCTCTTGATCAGATTGGCAAAAATTAACCCATTTAATTCACTATTGACCAGGTTATGCTGTGTGAGGTTCGCTTCCACACTACTACATGGGAGTGTGCATTGGAACAATATTTTATTTTTTATTTATTCTTTTTGAGATGGAGTCTCACTCTGTCACCCAGGCTGGAGTGCAGTGGTGTGATCTAGGTTCTGCAACCTCTGCCTCCCAGGTTCAAGCAATTCTACTGCCTCAGCCTCCAGAGTAGCTGGGATTACAGGTGCATGCGCCATCACATCTGCTAATTTTTGTATTTTCAGTAGAGATGGGGTTTTGCCATGTTGGCCAGGCTGGCCTCAAACCCCTGACTTCAGGTGATTTGCCCGCCTTGGTGTCTTAAAGTACTGGGATTATAGCTGTGAGCCACCATGCCCAGCCTGGAACAATATTTGAGAAGTCATAGGAGTAACAATTATTAATAATTATCAAACTTAGAATGCACATGCTCTTTGATGGTCATTGAATGGTAACGTCCATGAATTTATTTTGCGGAGATAATTGCAAAATTATCTACAAGGATGCCTACTGAAGTGCTATTTAGACTTATAATTAGGGATTGATTAGCTTCATATTAAAGCTACATGACATGTACCAATTTAAAAAATATGGTATCTCTTTACTTGATGGTTGTCCTTTTATATTTGGAAGAACAACATTGGACCTATGACTATATCTGAAGATTTCTGGCCCTAGTTGTTAGGACCACATTTACTACAGAAGGAGAAAATTCTGGAAACTCACTTTTAAAGCTTCCCTTTACTGTGACATGGGCATAGGTCTTAGACTTTTCCATTCAGAATGAACTGCCACAAACTTTAAATTGGAAGCTTGTGATGTGAAGTATCAAGGGCTGCAAAAATCCATTCCCATCAGGGTGGTGACAGAGGTGGCAGCTTGCTCTTCCTTCAGGGGTAGCAGGGGCAATGTTTCTGGCAGCAGCATCTGGGGTCAGTGACTGTCATGTCAGTTGAGGAAGTAGCAGCAGTGGCCATACTCAGAGGTGGTGCCTTTAGCAGAGCAGCTCAAGAAAGAAGTTTGGGAGTAGTTCCTGTTGTGAGGTCCCCAGCTGTTGTTCGCAGGCCATCTCATTCAGAAAGCTCCCCAGATACTTTACATAAATGCCATTATGCCTCAGTCAGCTAGATTTCTGTTGCTTACAACTGGCAACCTTGCCTGATGCAATCTTTATGTATACATAGAGCAAAATCTCAAAGACACAGTTCATGAAAAGCAAGATGCAGAATAATGAGAATAGTATAATCACACATGGGGCAAAAGAGGATATACCTTTATATACGATTACACATTTCAAGATGGATATACAAAAAATTGTTAGTAATGTTTTTTACTTTTCATATTGAACAAATCTTCTGTATTATGGTATTGTGTTTTACATTGCTACATAGCAATGTGTTGTATAGTTTAATAAAACATTAAAATAAATAATATAAAGTGGTACCCAGTGTCCTGACTTGACCACAGAATTCTAAGGTATTTGATTCCTAAGTTTTTAATTCTCTGGAGCTCCTATTAAGCTCATATGAACTCAGTTTTCTTTGGAAGGCCTGGTGGACATTAACCAGAGCTGGACCATGGTGATGCTCACCTGTGCTGAACAGCCTTGCTATGGCATGTCTCCTGGTATTGGCAGAGAAAAACTCACTACAGGGTAACTTCTACTCTTAAAGTACCACAGGTCCAGCACTGAACAGTAACACAGGGCCAGCTGTCTTCCCTACAAAGTGGAGTCTCCCCTCAACGAGCGAGACTCACCTTCACTGGTCCCAGTCTGGCTGTAAAATATGACCTGAATGGCATGGAAAGAGGAATGCTCTCCTGTGTGGCTTCCTAGGCCTGCCACACATCCATACTTGGAGAGTATGGAAATACAATTATTTGGACAACTTTAGGATAGATGAGTGAATTCTGTATCTAGAGAATAAAACGCAAGTAACAAATCGAGATTAGCAGGTCATATGCTCTGCGAAGGCCACAGCGAAAGATTCTTTCCCCTTGTCTGTGCTGTGAGACAATTCACAGAGGGCAAAGGGCATCTGCTTCACAGCAGACCACCTTGGGTCTGAGCCCTCGCTCTACCTCATCTGTGTTAATGGATCTCAGGACTTCAACTGTAAAAAAGGAAAAATAATACCTAGCTCATAGGGTTGTCATGAAATTTAGAGATGATACATTTAAATTCCCTAACACAGATCTAGAACATGGTGGAGTCTCAATAAAAAATAGCCCTTACTCCCAATGCTATCCCTGAGATATCGCTCAAGTTCTCATGAGAGTTAGTAGGGGAATGGACTCTGGAGGATAACATTTTCCTTACAGAACACATATACTCTCTAATATAAGAATTCATGTTTACAGACATGACAGATAACTTTTGGAAGCTTGAAATACAGGGAAATTGTATGAACTCAATTTCCCACACCATTGCTCTTAAAACTATCTCAGTGTTCTCCGAAATATAATGGATGGATTTCTGAAATTTCTGAAATTTTGAAGTATTTCTGCTTGACAATACTGCAAGTTACATTTTCCCCAAATCATGGTCAAATAATTTTTTGTCAATCCTAGTGTGAAATGGCACAGAAAATCATATGTCGTTTTTTCTCCAAACTGTCTACCTCTGAAATACATTCTATTTTTTAATAAAGCCTTTATTGAACCTATTAATAAAGTGTTATTAATAATTTGGCTTCCATTCTTATAAGTATCATAACCTTGCAAGCTGGTTTAGGGTAAATGAAAGCTGATCTTACAGCTCCAAATGATGTGCTTAGCATGGGAAACAGCATTTTGCCTTATTAAACAACCACCTTCTGGAGTAGAAGTTGCAATGGTCATTGTGGTGCTATATAAACCTGTCATCTTTAGAATTTCTAGATTAGAATTGGGATGTATAGCCATATATTTAAATTTAAATTTAGGCAGGAATCAATTCAGATGTTAGTTTCGAATTCTGAATGGAGTCTCTGTGGATGTGGCTGTGTGTGCCGTGAGTGGTGGTAGAATCCTGTTAGAAGGGTGTTAAGTAGTTTTCACAGCTTCATAAGGAGTGTCGCTGCTTTAGGGTTGTAGCAAGTAACCAAGTTGAATAATTGATGTCTTATTGTGACTTACAGAAAATCTTTTCTAACTCTTAAATTGCCTTATTGAGAATATGTGTCACAAGTTCCAAAGCAACCAGAACCCAGAAAGTCTGTATTTGTTTCTTACAACCTTGAATCTTTTATTAAAAAATTATATATGTAATATCATTTCATTAAAATTAAAAATGTACACAAAGATATAGAGTTAAAATATATCTCCCTGTCTTCCACCTGCCTTCCAGTTTCTGTTGTGACTCACCCCTATACATATGAATCCAAATTACATTTGCATATAAAACAAACATACATTCATATTCTTATTTTTCTTTCATTTTAACACAACAGGTAGCACATTTTACATACTCTTGTAAATCTTGTTTTTTTCACTTAATATACTTTGGGAATTTTAAAATAACATTATATAAATGATACGCTTCTTGTGTTAGTTCAGCTTCTCTGAGAAGCAGAGGCCAAGATAGTAATGAACATGTAAAAATTACAGTATGAAATGTCTGTCAGGGAAAATACTGAGTGACCAGGAGAGGCTGGAAGACTTGTCAGACCACAGTGCAAATCTGACTCTGAGAGAAAGACAAGGGAGGAAGGCTGAGTGGTGCTTAGTTTTGTGCTGCTTTCACGGAATACTCGAGACTGTGTGATGTATAATAAACAGAAATGCCTTGGCTCAGTTCTGGAAGCTGGAAAGTCCAATATCAAGTCATTCACCAGTTTGGTGTCTGTTGAGGGCCTGGTGAACACTGCATTTTCTGCATGGAAGACACATTGTTCATCACATGGAGAGGAGGGGAAGAGCCAAGAGAGAGCGCACTCCTGAAAGCCCTTTGGTTAAGGCATTAAACCATGCATGAGGGTAGAACCCTAATGACCTAGACACTTCTTACCAGGCCCCACTTATCAACATTAGCACATTGGGGCTTAAACTATAAGATGAGTTTTAGAGGGAACAAACTTTCAAACGATACCACGTGGATGTATCTTAGACTGTAATCCAGTTTCACAAGACTGTCATGGAGTCCTCAGCAGAGCCACCTGTCAGAGAAATCCCTCATCTGTCAGGAATGGGCGTGCCTCAGTGTTCCTGCCACATTGGTCGGCTGGGAGCACCCTAAGGAAGCATAGACTCCTAGGAAAGTCCCAAACGGATTTCAGAATACAGCAGCTGTGGGCCTCCGACAGTTGCATCCCCTGTAGTTAAAGGTCTGCAAGGCATTTTTATATCAGAAAGCCTATTTTTTTCCGGAGATTTTTCCATTGACACTGTGTTAGGCCATCCTTTCATTGCTATAAGGAATTATGTGAGACTAGGTAATTTACAAGAAAATAAGTTTAATTGGCTCACCGTTTTCCAGGCTATACAGGAAGCATAGAGTCATCTTCTTCTGGGGAGGCTCAGGAAACTTCCAATCATGGCGGAAGGCAAACGAGGAGCACATACATCACACGGCAGCAGGAGCAAGAGAGGGAGAGCGTGCCACACAGTTTTAAACAACCAAATCTCACGTGAACTCACTCACTCTGGTGAGAGCAGCTAGACCACTTGTGAGAAACCACCCCCGGAATCCGGTTGCCTCCCACCAGGCTCCACCTCCAATACTGGAGATTACAATTCAACATGAGATTTGGGTGGTCACATATCCAGGCACCTTGTTGTCCAGAACCTGGGCATATGATCTTCCTTACTTGGAAAGGAGGCTGGGAAATTGTGGAACTGAGCACGCTGTTTGGGGGTCAACATTTGGTGTCACAAAAAAAGCTGGGGTACCATTAGCAAGAAATACCAGGACAATTGGTGGCAGTGACTGCAACACACTTAATTAAAGTTTGTTAAATGAATTAACAAAGGTTTTAAGAGCTTGACATTAGAGCGCCACAACATCTTCCAGGCTCCCCTTCGGAACAAGATGCACACTCACTACTAACCACCTCAGTTTGCATATGCCCTGCAATGAAAGAGAGAGGGACCAGAACAAACAACATATACCTCCTCCACCCCTATCAGAATAACTGTTTTAAAACGTCAGCTTTCCCGAATTATTTTCACATCTCATCATCACTCAATGTCTACATTGCTAGATTTCTACATTGGAGACTTTTCATAACTGTTTACAGGAATCTAGTCTTCCTTGTTTGCACTGATAAACCAATAAATTTAGGCTATAAATACATACATATATATAAATATATATGTATATATTTTTATATATGGAGAGAAAGAGAGAGAGAGAGAGAGAGAAAGGGTCTTGCTTGCTGCCTAGGCTTCAGTGCACTGGCATGATTACAGCTCACTGCAGCCTCAAACTCCTTGGGTCAATAATCCTCCCACCTCAGCTTCCCAAGTAGCTTGGGCTACAGGCGTGCACCACCTTTCCTGGCCTTAAAAAAAATTATTTTGTGTGTGGAGATGGAGTCTCCCTGTTTTGCCCAGGCTGGTCTTAAAATCCTGATCTCAAGTGATCCTCCTGTCTCAGCCTCCCAAAGTGCTTGGATTACAGGCCAGAGCCACTGCACCCGACTGACAAATAATTTTTTAATCAATAGAATAGGATAGACTTGAGTCCAAACTCCCCAGATTTACCTCCAGAGCCCTCAAACCTCATTCTCCTCACTTCCCTGCTTGAAGACTCTGTCACATTTGCTTCTTCCTTTTCCTTGGGCTTTTGCACATGGTGTCCCCACTGCTAGAAATGGGCTTCACATGTAGGGGACATTTGTATTTTTAAGGTCTCATCGAGTCAAATGTCACCTTCATGAGAGGGCTTCTCTGGCCACTTCGTTTAAATTGATACTCATCATGCACAACCATGTTATACTATTCCCTCAGTTATTTTATTCACGGTTTGTTTTTTTACACTCTAAAAAATTATTTTGTATCTTTCTCTAACTTAAAAAAAAATCTTTCTACCTTTCCCCCTCTCTCTTTTGTTCAATTATGTATCCCAGTAATTAGACTAGTGCATCAAAGAGACTTTAAAATTGTTATGGAGAAAAGAATGGATAGTTATCCTATTTTATGGAAAACTGACATTCAGAGAGACTATGATTGGCTCAAGTTTCTCCATCTAGCAAGTGGCAAAATCTTAGTTAATCTTAGGCAGTAGGATATGGTATTAAGAGCAGGATGTGGTGTTAAGAGCATGTAACTTCAAGATAAGACTCCCAAGGTTGGATTCCCAGATCTACGATTTACTCGTCACATATCTTTGAATTAGTTAGCTTCTTTAACCTCAGTTTCCTTGACCTTAAAATAGGAATAATTATACTAACATTCACTCATTAGGATGTTATAGTTCTTAAATGTTAACATGTAGCCTAGTGCTCAACATATAGTGACTTCTCGGTAACCATGAACAGGTGTTATTGAGCATTCTGTCTCTGCAGGCCAGATGTCTTCAAGATGCTACAGCTCCTTCAGTTTGGGAGCTGTGTGTTTTCATGCTACTGGTGGTAATAAAGGTAGGAATGAGGTGTTACATTATGAAGGAGATAGAGGCAGAAAAGGACGAACAAGTATAAGTTCATTATTTGCTGGGCTCTATTGGGCGAAGAACTGAGTTTCTTTCTGTTGTGAGCTCTGGTATTCAGACGCCTCTGCCTGGTATTTTGTAACCTCTACAACACAGAATGTGCAAGGCTGACCCAGGTTTGGAGTGGTTTCCACCTTGAATGGGCCTGCAATTATCAGTCAGCTCTGTTTCTCTGTTTGAGCCTGGGCCACTTCCCAGGTGAGAACATTCCTGTGCAGGCAAGTTGGGTATTTTCAAGCGCTTCTAGAAATGAGATACCATCTCTTCCTTGAATAACATCAGAAACTCCTGGCAAGATACACTAAATTCCAGCAAGATGCCTCTGATTTCTCTATCCCCTGCCTGGATTTTGTAGATCAGGCTAACATTCTGAAGGTCCCTGGGTGATTTTTTAATGATACGATTCAGTTTTAATAGGTAGTTTCTAATCTGGCTATGAGGTGCTAGTGTTACTGAAACACTGCAGTGGTTGCAACTCAACCCTTGTGTTTGGCATCAATTCTGAGATGCATCTGTGGGTCGGTGACATTGATTTCTATGAATTGTTTTATTCTTGTCGGAATCGATCCATCAGCCAGTGGCCACCTCATCTTCGGATGTGACTTCATCTTGTCTCCCTCATCTCACTTCTCTCTAGCCCCTCCAGCCTGTCAGGAAAAAACAGGTTACCTTGGAGACAGGACATTTAGAAAATGTATGTAACCACTACTCCTGATTCAGTTATTAGATATGTGATTCTCTATGCTTCGTTTAAAAATCCTTAGAAAGGGTCGTAATGGATTTAAAAACAGAGAAATTTTGTTTTTAGACATGGAGACATTATGTCTAAGAATGTTTATTAAATAATTTCCCATTTAACAAATAGGATAAACAATTGTTTGGTTGCTCCGAGAAGCCATTTTAGTTCAGAGAAGAGGTAAATAGATCAAAGAACTCCTCAAGGTTGCTTTCTGCCCATAGAGCTAGAGAAAGTGAGTTTATACTGGGACAGAAGCCTATATAAGTTTTGGCTCTTTTATTCCACTACTTTGATAAATACCATATGCCACAGTTTTTCTCTTTTTCTAGAAAGAAAAGGGAAATGGTTTTTTTTTTGGTAACTTTAAATTTTTAAAAGCATTTCTTTTACCATTTTAGCATTTTTGTGTAGAAATACACATATAGGATTTTCATCTGTATGTATTAAACACGCATATACATTTATCCTATTGGTAGACATGACACTGTTATTCTCATAAGTTTTTCCCTTCGTTCTCTTCCTTAAAGGGTGACTTTTTCTTCTACCACTTGTGCATTAGCAACTGACCAGTGGCCATTTTCCAGAATAAGAGACTTTTCAGAGTCAAATGCTTATAGAACCATAAATATCAGACCATGGCAGCAGTCCAAGGATTTTCTGGCATGATGAAAGGAGGGTTAAGCTTCCAACTACATACAGGGTTGTTTATACAGCCCAGGGAATGCCTAAGTTAACTCTGCTTCTGCAAGCGGATTGACCCTGCAGGCCGTAAACTATTAACCACAGTGTTCCTTGAACCACAAGGAATAAGCACAAATCTCATTAGGGAATTTTGCACGTTAATTCTTGTCATTGAGTCTGCAATTGACCCTACTGCGTATTCCATTCAGTACTTCAATGTAAGGTCATTAACAACTAAGGGTGAAGGGCCTGAACCATGATCCCCTAAATAAGCAACTTGAGCTTAAATGCAGAACCATGGGAACTTCCTCACCTACTTTTTTAATGGATAGTTTGGTGGAAACTGAAGCCCTGCAATTTTCTCCATAGTCTGCATCTTTCTCTATGCCAAAGGCATTTAATCTCCTTTCAAAATTACTTTTACTGAGATGAAGAAAAAAAAAAAAACTTCATGAGAAGGAAGAATTCAATTCCACCCAGTGAGTTAAGGTAGTACATTTTCTGTACAGGCTTTATTGTTTCTCACTGCTTTAAGAAAGAGAGAGAGGACTTTACTATCCATGACAGGCTCAGTAAATACCCAGTAGGCACAACACTGAGCATTTTACATATTTCCTTCTGCTTATTCTTCACGGAACACTTTCAGTTACATTTTAATCCATCCATTTTATTGATGGGTAAATAGAGTCCTAAAATAGTTAACTTGTCCAAGTTGAAAGAAGCTAGAATTAAATAAATTTACCTGAGCACACTGCCAAGCTGATTCTACTAAACCACACTGCCTGCCACAATTAGCATGCAGGTGGTTTGTCTCCAAGACCATGTTTATTTTCTTTTCCTTATCCTCTCCCATCTCCAACTCTTTTCTCCTCTCTCTTTGACCCTTTTTTCTGCTTTCTTTGTCTCTATTTTGTTTACCACATATTTCAACTCTATTAAAATAATAGGAAATAATATGTAAGATATCCATGTACTGCCCAACACCAGAGTTTATAAATGTTAACATTTTGTCATGTTTCCTTTATATTTAAAAATATAATCAAAACATTATATATTTGACTAAAGGTGCCTCATCTCATTCCTCTCTCATCTTTCAACAAGTGAATTTTATCCTGAATTTAGTATATACTGCTTTTTTTTTTTTTAAGACAGAATTTCCCTCTTGTTGCCCAGGCTGGAGTGCAATGGTGCAATCTCAGCTCACTGCAACCTCTGACTCCTTGGTTCAAGTAATTTTCCTGCCTCAGCCTCCCGAGTAGCTGGAATTACAAGCATGCGCTGCCATGCCCTGCTAATTTTTTTTTTATTTTTAGTAGAGACCGGGTTTCACCATGTTGGCCAGGATGATCTCGATCTCCTGACTTCGTGATCTGCCCGTCTCAGCCTCCCAAAGTGCTGGGATTACAGGTGTGAGCCACTGCGCCCAGCCACTGTATTCTTATAGTCCCTATTTAAATCATCACGACATATGTATTTATTCAAAACAACATATGTTTTTGCAATATTTATTATTATTCTGTGAGATTTAAAATTTTACGTGGTGATGTTATACAGCAGGTATTTTTCACATCTTAAAAAATTTATGCTATTATTTAGAGATTTTTTAATGTAAATGTAGTTCTAGTTTATTTATAGATGTACAATGATTACATATAGAATACATAAATATTTAATTATATAATTATAAAGCAATTTATTTATTCATTCTCCTATTGATAGACACTTATATTATGCACAACATTTTCCTATTAAAAATGGTACACGATCAACACATTTTGCATGATTCCTTGTGCCCATGTCCAAGTTCCTCTAGGGTTCATAATTGAAAATGGACTTACTGGATTATAGGGAATGGATATCTTTAACTTTACCAGATATTGCCAAATGGCCTTACAAAGGGGTAGCAGTTTACACACCTCTACTAGCAATGTATGAGAATTCTCATGTACCCATATTTTTGCAAAAACCGTTAGTATTTTCAGACTTCTTCTTTACTCCTAATCTTCACGGCATAAAATAGAATCTCATGTATTTAAATCTGTGTTTCTTTGAGTATAAACAGAGTTAAAATATTTTCATAAATATGCTGGCTTTCCTCATACACCTGTTCATATACTTTGTGGGTTCCTTTTCTTTTGTACTATTTTTATTTTTCTTGTGATTTGTAGGAGTTAAATATTTTGGATATCAATTTTTCATAAAGAATACATAATGGAAATATGTCCTGTTCTGTTCCTTGTACTTTTAAATTGTTTATGGTGTCCTTTGTTACACAGAAAATTTACATTTCAAAGTAATCAATCTTACCAAAACGTTTGTGTGTGTTGGTTTTGCTTAATAAGTAATTCTCAGTTTTTATTTCCTTATATAGGCCATCAATCCATCTAGAATTAATTTTCTTGTATGACATGAGATAAGGTTGTAACTTTATCCTTTTTGCACTTGATTAGCCCTTAGTTCCAGCATGATTCATTAAAAAATTAGTCCTTTATCCAGTAATTTGTACTACCTCTTTTCTCCTAGGTAAAGAAGACTGCTGCTCTGCACAATTCCAAGCGGCACCATTCACATCATATTCAAGATGAATGGCAAAATTCTGGAGCACATAGAATATAATGTAAATGGCATCTCTTGGAGCTATGCAATGTGGCAGCCCTGTATAAATTTTTAATGTACACATTTGTATATTTGTTTTCCAAGGCTGTCAAAAAATTACCACAAACTATATGAGTTACAACAACAGAAATTGTCTTGCAGTTCTGGAGTCTTACAGTTCTGGAGGTGAGAAGTTCTAAATTCAGGTGTTGGCAGAGCCTCTGTTTATCCTGACTTCTGGTCATCCTGGTCATCTTGACATTCTTGGCTTGCAGATGCATCACTGTAGTGTCTGCCTCCATCATCACGTGCCATTTTCCTGTGTGTCTCCATGTCTTCATATGGCCTTCTGATAAGAATACCAGTCTTTGAATTAGGGCCCACCCTAATATAGTATGACTTAACTATTAATATTTACAACTGCTCACTATTTTGAACAAGGTTGCATTCTGTGGTTTTGAGTGGGCATGAATTTGGCTGGGGGTATGAGGCACTGTTCATCCCAGTAGAGTTTGTTTGTGGGCAGTTTGTCTTTGTATCATTGGCTTATTTGTTCACATCTGTGCCAATACAAACTTATCTTCATTACTAAGGCTTTATGATAAGTCTTTACATATGGCAGAAGAGTTCTCAACTGCCTCGTATCTTATTTTTCTTTAAAGTTTTCTTGGCTTTACTGTGCCCTTCAGGAAATATAGAATTCCTTTTTGGAATTTTTGGTTGGATTTTTTTTTTAATGTTGAGGTTAACTTGGAAAACATTGACCTCTTCATGACATTGTGTGTGAAGAACTTTACTTATTTATCTTTTCAACCTTAAATATAAGTTTCTAATTTTCTCCATACATGTTTTTCACCTTATTTGTTAATATTTTTCTCTATATAGCTGGTTATTTTTTTTCTCTCATGAAGGAATACTTGTTATTGTTTTTTTTCCTATCTGATTGTTGCTGGCATTCAGAAACACAGTTGCTCTTTGTATAATTATCTTGTATCTAGTATCATTGTTGAATTTTCTGATAATTTCTAATCATTTATTTCTAGAGTATCTCTGATTTTCTATATTGAAAGTCATTTTGTCTGTAAAGAATAATTGATCACTTTTCTTTTTGAATCCTGATATATCATTCTACTTTTTTTCTAATCTTTTTGCATTGGTTGGGACCTCCAGGGAAGTTTTGCACAGAGGCAATGACAGTGTACATTATTTTATTCCCTAACACACATTTTTACAATAATATTTTATGCCCATAGATTTTGTATTGTCATAGTAATGATTCATAATCAAGTCTATATGTTGTTTATCTCTGTTTCTGCCTTCTCCAGTCCTTGGCTATTGCCAACTTATAGAATTCAGTTATATCTATTTCTTTACAACCAAGTCCAGATATATTTTATAATGCCATTCCCAGAACTTGGTGAGCTGGAAATTAAATTGTCCCAAGCCTGTGGTAAAAGCCCCTGATCCTCAGTCTTTTCCTTTAAAACCCTCTGGGCGATGTGGGAGGGGTGCTATAGGTGATTTAAGACTGTCTTTCCAATCCTCTTCACTGCCTCTTCCCTTAGTATGATTTTAAAGCCAGATATTGTGATTGCCCACTTGATTTTTGGTTCTTATAAAGGTGCTTTTTCCTATGGTGAGTTGTTCAGTTTTGTGTTGCTGCAGAGAGGACAATCACTGGAGGCTTCTATTTGACCATCTTGCTCTGCCTCCTCTCAATGAATAATCTTAAAAACAAAATGTTTTAAACAAATGACATGCCATCATATAAATATGACATAACTTATTTAAAGATTTTTCTATTGTTAGACATTTAGGTTGCTGCAGGGTTTTATTGTTAAATTAATACTTTAATAAATACCTTGTATATAAATTTTAAAAAAAAACCCCTCTGTTATTTGAGAAACAGACTGCTGAAAGCTAATCCTTGCCTGAGTCCTCTCATTCTGGCCCAGTGTCCTATTAATCTTTGCCAATTCTTCCACTTTAGGGGATGAACTAAGGATATAGACCCACTTCAAACCAGAATTATCTCCTGCTATGTGGATGCTACTACCTATACTGCCCATATTGCTACACATTTCCCCAGTGACTAGACTAGCAATTATTAGCTATATATTTTTTATATCTCTAACATACCAGAGGGCTAAAAACAGCGAATCACTATGACAATAAATAGCTACTGATGAATAGCTACTGGCAGGGAGGTGGGCTTACCAAAATCTCTGGAGGACTAAGAATAGCTAGGAAAATGTCCCCTATATCCCCAGACAATTCCAACATGCCACCTTCTTCCCTCGTTTAAGAATCACTGACCTTGAGAAACGTATTTTTTAGTTTTACCCACTGAGTCATAGTCCTTCAGTAACAAAACCCACTTGAATAGAGCCATAGTTCTCTGTGCCTCGTTAGATGCCATTATTACGACTGTAGATCACTTCCTTCTCCCACTTACCAAGTTTATTCCTGTTATAGCCCATCTCCTCTAGGTGCTTTCAAGGCCTCACAAGTCTGTAAGGGAGCTTTTGTAGTTGTTGGCAACAGTTAGAGAAATCGTTTAAAAAGTCGTCATTTATAAAGAAACACACTAAAATGATAATCTATAATTACAAATGCTGCAGTAAAAGTATCATTAAGTAATAAACAATTATTTTGAATTGATGAGATTCTTGCTATCCTTGATCTCCCTCTTATTACTGTATTATCATATATAAGGAACAGCAGCCACTCTGAAAATCAGTTTAGTGTCTTGCTTCTTTTCAATGTATACTTCTTAATTATATATTTTCCTATGTTTCTGCAGTTTCAAAGCAATTCTAACAAATCTAAAAATTAAATACCTAGATATAATATTTTGATACATTTGGTGAACATTTACACCAAAGCAACACAGAAAACACTCCATTATTGGGCATGTAATTGCAATTAAATCAAGCTTTTCTCTTTTTGAAATAAAAATAATTAACTCAGTAGCTTTTATATTACAGCCTGAAAGTGCTGTTTATTGTTTGGTCGATTTCAATTTTCTAAAAAAGATTAATCTCATTAGAATCTTAGCTAAGGAAACACACAAAGGTGAAAGAACAAAAAAGAGTTGGACAAATATGACATTTTCTGAATAATATTAAGATATATGTCTGTTGGATCATCTGTAAAGGAAATTATTAGGGTGACAACTGCAGAGGCAGAATCTTTTCCCACTTGAATACCCTCCCGGTTTTCAAGGGGATAAGCCTGAGTTTCAGAGCCAGTTCTACAACTTACCAGCAGAGTATCCCAGAGAAATGTTTTAACAGTATCTCACAGTATCTCTTTCCTTATAGACACATTGAGGACTACTGAAATTCTGTCTTAGTGGACCATCATAAAGATTAGAGATCATTTATGAAAACGCCTTGACACACAACAGGTATTCAATCAATGATATTGTCTTTCAGCCCTTGTTAAAGGAATATAATTCAGTTGACATTTTCTTTTATTTCAAGATTCGAATCTGAATCAAATCCATCATACATGCATTGAAAGCCTGCTACGTTGAAGAAACTAGGCACTAAACCAGAGAGAAAAGATATGTAAAACACTGTCCATTTCCTGATTGTTTATCCTAGTCACAGGGGACAAAGTCAAGACACGTACCAAGATAACTGACAATCCAAAAGCATAAGTGAGTGTTTAATAGATGAGTTGCACATTGTCATCCACAGTAAATATATACAGAACAAATAAATGAATGAGTTAAGAGGAAAGAGAAGGGCTTTGTCCTCAGTTGGCCCTGGGAGTTTTTTTTTTTAATGAGTTAGAATTTTAAATTGAAATCTTAAGTAAGAATTGGCTTGGATAGACAGATGTAAAGAAGAACATTGTTTCCAGCAAAAGTGCAAAATATAAGTTCAGCTCAAGAAATTGCAAGCAAATCAGTTTGGCTGAATACAACAAAACAACTGTTTTTATGGCCTATTCATAAAAAAGTGAAACACCTTTAACTACAGTCATGTGCCTCAATAACAATGTTTTGGTTCACAACAGACTACATATATGACAAGGGTCCCATAAGACTATAGTTCCATATTTTTACTGTACCTTTTCTATGTTTAGATATGTTTAGAGACATAAATACTTACCACTGTGTTATCATTGCCTCCGGTATTGTGTACAGTAACCTGCTGTGCAGGTTTGTAGCTTAGATATAGCAATAGGCTATACCATATAGTCTATATGTGTAGTAAGCTATATCATCTAGGTTTGTGTAAGTACACAATGATGAAATAGCCTAACAACATGTTTCTCAGAATGTATCCCTATAGTTAAGCAACACGTGACTATAAATGGAAGACGCATTCTCTGGAAAGCATTTTAACTACATCTGGAAAGTCATATTTTGGAAGAAATAGATAAACAATTACTTTGACCTAACAGGTTATCTTTCTTTTAGAATTTTCCTTCATTTAAGTAAAAATGAATAGAAGACTGGTCAAAAACCCAGTTTGAAATCAATAACTAAACCAGTCTATGATTACATAATAATATTACAACTTGCTTTTAGCATAAATTTACAATCATTCAAAACCCAAGTACATTTATTGCATAATTTCATAACCTCCTATCAACAAATTTACCCCATATATTTAGAGGAGTGCCCACATTGGTCCTTCCTGTTTGCTCACAGGCCAATAAACCTATGACTTTCACCTTGGAGGTATGCCATGTTCTTATGCTCCTACCAAATCTGCCCTTGGCCAAAGTCATCTTCTCTCAAAAGAGCAAAAGTTCTATTTTTTGCCATTTCTGATATTGCTTTCATGAGATCACCAGTGTCTATGCCAAGAATGCTTCATTATTTTCTTTCTAAATTGCCACTCATCAAGGTGTTATACACAGCTGGATTTTTTGTGTAGATGGGATAACATTCCTCCACCTGAATCTGAGGCATACGTTATTTCTTGGAAGCAAAACAATATTGCTTGTGCTCAGCATCTGACTTTCTCAAAGCCTGGAGTTTCTCAAAGTTTCTCATAGCAGCCCTTTCAATATTTCCTCCTTTCTTTAGCTTCTGCAAGCAACTCTCAAATGATTCTCTCAAACAAAATTGAATGCTTCCAACAAATAGACAGACAGACAAATGCAAGCAACACAAAATAAACCATGTTTGTCTCACAGAATCAAACAACAGTTCAGGCACAGTACTTTCTCTATCCATGTACAGGCAAAGAACATGAGATGACCCTTGCCCTCAAGAATTTCTAACCTCTTCCTTTCAGTTACCCCTGAAAGGCTTAAAATAATATGGAGTTGGCTCTGGATTGGCCTTTGTTCACCTATATTACAAACAATTCAGTTTGCTTATTTTACAGTTAGAAAAGCATTTAGTGCATGCATAACTCAGAAACTCATGCAAGGGATTTGAATGCAACAGTTTTTTAAAATGTAAAGTCTATACTTCTAAAATAAAAGAGGTACATTTTTAAATAATTGTGGGTTTTCCCCCAGCTTCTATCTTTAAAGTTCCCCACAAAATTAGGATCAAAGTTGCTACCAATATACACCAATATATTTAGTTAAATTGGAATTTTTCTCCTATGCAATATCTGTGTTACTTCTTTGGCTTTCAAATGTTAAATTTTGGCAAGAGTCTAGGAGATAATTGTAGAGGCGATACTAAATCAAGGTGCTAAGGACCTGAAGGAGTTAATGGGGTTTCTAATATTGCTAAAATCATGGCTCTGTTGTGGTAGCATTTATTTTTAAGATACTACTAGTCCAAAACAGTTATGGAAAGGCTTCTGAAAAGCATCTGCAGCAATTTTTTAAAAAGACAAAATAAAACAAACAAAAACAAAAAACCAAAAGAAATAATCCAGAATTCACCACCCTGTCCTCCACAGAATCTACATTAAGAAAAATGTCTGGGTATTGAAACATCCTTTGAAATATAAAAAGTGTGATATGTATTATTTGGTTAAATTGCAAGTATCAGGAAGAAGAATCACTAATAAAGAAGATGCCCACTGCTCATTCTTCTTGTTACAATAAACTCAAATGAATCATAGCATGATAGCGGAAGGTAGAGCTTCAGTTTATCACAGAAATGCTCTTAATTAGACTTGCTACGCCAGTGTATGTCTCATCTGGATTGCCCATGTATTATTGATAAACTTTATTGGGTTATTTTACATATCATATATTCATCTTGGTCTGATCAAGGCTCAGTTGTGTGTTGCAGTTTGAATTTGCCAACTATGGTTGGCTGGTTGGTTCACTGGAGTTCATCAGCCCACAGTTCTAATTCAGGATGTCATTGAGGTATGAATATATTAGGTTATTCTGCAGCCCAGAGGTTGATCCTTTATTAGCTCTTCAGTATTTGATAATTATAATGAAGATCACAAAACTGCAAGATCTAATTAAGTTTGGAACTTTCCAAAATTGACTTTCCATACAAAATTTCATGCTGAATGAATGTGACAATCCAGAAAATTAAAGAAATAGCCTCTTGCATGACTATATTTCATTTCCCACTTCATACATAGAAGCAGAGAATCCTGGGGCTAAAAACAGGGTTGAACAACTTCTCAAATTAAGAACAATTTTGCACATGACCAAGATTTTAATGTCTGTTCCCATCCAAGAAAGTTTGTACATAATAATAATGCTTATCATCAGTATAGGCAGTTTAATTTTCCAAGTGTTTTTACCTGTGTTATCTTGCTTTATCCCCTGAGTTAGGTGGATGAGATATTGTCATGCTACCTTGTGGAGCTGTGTGAGTTCACACACTCAAGTAATAAGTTGTATGTTCAATTAGTAGTAAGTTGACTTTTTGAGCCACCATGTCTTCCTCTGAAAAATGGGGATAATAATATTTCATAAGATTCCTGTGAGGGTTAGAAATGTTCTACTTAATCTGACGTTTCTACTTTATGGTTGTAGTGATCCCCTCATCTACTGGACCTGATTGTCTTTGAGCTAGAATTTTGCCCTAGGCAGTGTTCTTGTTTCTAAGTAAATGTGCCAAATCTATTCTGGACTGTGGGAATGAGGTAATGTGCACATCTTAGCAACAATATTTGCTCTTAGGATTAGGAGTTGCAGAAACCAATTTAGCTGCAATTTCCTTCATGAATACAAACGCAATTGACAGAGCTAAGTCATAATCACCAGATTCCATATGAACTTTGTCCAGAAAATTGACAAATGGGTACAGTTTGCCCTTTATTTCATGGAAAGATAAACCATCTCAGATGGTGCACAATATTTCTGATGGGTACACTGTAAATATGTGTATTGTACTCGCTGTTATTCAGTAGGCATCATCTGAACTGGTTTCCAGGTTGTATTCTGACTGCTCTCTTATTTTCCTCCCTTTCTACTGATCATATTCCGGAGGAAGGCTGGTCTCACGTAAGAAGCCTGAATTTTTACCAATGCAGTGCATTTTGAGAACTGAGGAAGACCCTTGTCTGTGCTTTACTTCCACCAGCAGTCTTTATTCACTAATGTGAGCTGACTCAACAGAGACTGATTTTTTTTAATGTCACAAATGAAAATGTTCCTGAATGAGATAACTTGTTATCATTCACGTTTACTTTTTTCTGGACAGTTTGCCAGATCCTCTGAATGTGGAAGAAAGCTAAGGAAAATTCTGGTATCATAAGATGCAGAGCAGGTAGATTTTCATTGGGCAGAGCAGTAGCACACAGGAGGGTCTTGAGTTCATTAAAGAACCTTAGGTGCTGGCTAGCACAGCTGCTGGTAGGTGGAGGATCCTGGTATTCAAAGTAAAGGTGGGGCAGCACAAACATGCTGATGTCTATAGCTGTGATTTCCCAGGGCCACTCTTGCCATTGAGCCTTTATTTTATTTTTTTGAGACAGGGTTTCGCTGTTGCCCAGGCTGACATGCAGTGGTGTGATCTTCGCTCACTGCAACCTCCACTTCCCAGGCTCAAACAATCCTCCCACCTCCACCTCCCAAGGCGCATGCCACCACTCTTGGCTAATTTTAGTATTGTTTTATAGAAACGGGGTTTCACCATGTTGCCCAGACTGGTCTTGAACTCCTGGATTCAAGCAATCCACCCACCTCGGTCTCCCAAAGTGCTGGGAATACAGGAATGAGCCACCGAGCCAGGCCTGAGTCTTTTCTTGACACCCTCTCTCCCTTGAGGGAACCTGGAATCCTTTCCACTCACCTTCTCACTCCATGTACTGACTCCACTCTGGCTTAGGTCACTGTCAATTCTTATTTTGGACTCTTGGCAAGAACATACATAGCCCAAAATGTGGGGAGTTATGGCCTGTTCTCCTGAGTTCCCTACTTCCAAGTATCCCAAAACATTTATTTTATTATTGTTATTCTGGGAGGATTGGGGAGAAGAGAAATTAAATGCTTCCCCTTAGTCTTCGTATTTTCCTCTCTGCTCCATTTTCCTCTCTGCTTTGGGACTTCCCAACTTTCACATTGCAACAATTATCAGCAGAGCCCTCATTTAGATCTGAGCTACAGAATCACAAGCCACATACATTGAAGTATCCACTAGGACCAGAGATTAGTGCATACATTTCTAATTTTTGTAGCTTTCATTTCATAAGAGCCTTTATTAAAAATCAAATGTATACTAAAGATAGAACTGTTACCACCTAAACTTCTAATAGGTAATTAGCAGAAAATGGGAATAACATAAAATAGAATGTGGTTAGAAATAAATCAACTTTTAAAAAAGGAGAAAATAAACTTACAATAATGGCAAAAGTGCTCACTTCCCAATTTTGACTCTCTGACAAAACTTTGTCTATCTTCCACCAAAACATACAGTCTATGAAGGCAAAGCTTGGCTTTGTCACTGTTGTCTCTTTAGTGTCTGAGTAGTTTATATACACAATAAGTACTTAGTCAACATTTGTTGAATGAATGGTTAAGTGAACATCAGATTAAAGGAAGAAATGTACAGTTGCAAAAGGTTCCATTGACATAGTTCTGAATACTCAAAGAGGATTTCTTTTTGTGACCAAGACAGTTAGAATACTAGGCTTTAATTTTATTGTCTTTAATTACTACCAACTAAACCACTAGATTTTAAGCTCAGTAACAGCAGAGATATTGTTTTCCTTTTTGTTAAACCACAATTGAATAAATAAGAAAGGAACTGGCAGGCACAAACAGGAGAAACAATAGTGAATTACTAGGTAAGTGGAAAGTACTACGTTAATGTTATAAAATTCTGACCAAACATTTTGTTTAGAGAATATACACATACAAAAAGAATAGAAGGACATGGGGAGAAAAGTACAGGAAATTATTTTAAACCTATATTTTAAACCATTACTTCTCTCATGCTTTGGATCTACTTCTGTACAACAGGCATCCAAGAAAGGCTTATTGTCTGCTTAATTGATTTCTATTCCCATCTCAAATCAACAATTTTAATATATATGATACCTTAATTTAAAATATATTAAAATATAGTCACCGTGTCCTGCAATAGATCACTAAAACCTATATCCTCTGTCTAACTCAAACTGTACACTTTGACACCAACATCTCTCCTGTCTCCCACTTTCTCCTACCCCAGCACCCTCTGGCAACCACCATTCTACTCTATACATCTATGAATTTGACTTTTGTAGATTCCACATATAAGTGAGATAACGCAGTGTTTGTCTTTCTGTGCCGAACTTATTTTACTTAGCATATTGTTCTTTAGATTTATCCATGTTGTTGCAAATGACAGAATTTCCTTCTTTTTAAAAGTCTGAATAGTATTCCATGGTGGGCATTTATACCACATTTTCTCAATCCATTTATCTATTGTTGATGGACGCTTAGATTGCTTCCATAGCTAGGCTATAGTGACTATAGATGACCCATTTTTTTAAAGTAGGCAAGTAATCTAAATAGATATTTCTCCAAAGAAGATACAAAATGACCATCCAGCACATGAAAAGATGTTCAATATCATTAGCCTTCTTAAAAATGTAAATAAAAACACAGTGAGATATCATGTCACACATACTGAGATGGCTAGAATAAAAAAGACAGAAAGCAAGCATTGGTGAAAATGTAGAAAATCTGGAATTCTCACTCCACTGGTGGGAATATAAAATAGTACAGGTACTTTGGAAGACAGTTTGGCAATTTCTCCAACAGTTAAACATAAAGTTTACCGTATGATCCAGCAATTTTATTCCTAGGTATACACCCGCAAGAAACGAAAACATATGTCTACTCTCCAAATAGAAGGTTTTACATGAATCTCTATTGCAACATTATTTGCAATGGCCAAAAGGTGAAAACAACCCAAATGCCCATTACCTGATGAATGGATAAATATAATGTGGTATATTTAAACAATGAATTATTTTTCAACAGTAAAAAGAAATACACTGATAAATGCTACAGCATGAATGAATCTTGCAAACACACTAAGTAAAAGCATGAATGAATCTTGCAAACACACTAAGTAAAAGAAGCCAATCATAAGCATGACGTATTGTGTGATTTCATTTACATCAAATGCTAAGAATAGACAAATCTATAGGGACTAAGTAGATTAGTGGTTTCCTAGAGCTGGGGAAATGGGGTGATTGGGAGCTGAAAAAGAGCAAACAATTGATACATGCAAGAGTGTAGATGAATTTAACAGACATAATGTTGAATGAAAGAAGCCAGACACAAAATGGTACATACTGTATGATTCCATTTGTACTAAGCTCAAGAACAGGTGAAACAATTCAGTGGCAACAAAATTGAGCAGATGTGACCTTTGGGGATATTGGCTGGGAGCAGGAATAAGCCTTTTGAGCTATCAGAAATGTTCTATTATATTCATCTCAAATGTGGGTGTCTGAGTGAGTGTGAATATGTGTGAGTGTATATATGTAAAAAATTCATTCAGTGGTACACTGAATACTTGTTCAATATACTATGTGAATCAAACCACAATAAAAAAGTTTTAATTAAAAATGTGTATTTAAAAATTGTTAAGAGTAGACTTTAAGTGTTCTCACTACAAAAATAATAAGTATGTGAGGTGTGGATGTGTTGTTAGCTTGATGTAATCATTCCACAATGTATACATATATCAAAACACTACATTGTACCCACAAATTTATAGAATTCTTATCAATTAAAAATAAAATAAAAAATATGAATTAAAAATAAACATTTATTTATTTTTTCCTATGCCCACGTAATTGAGACTCACTTCCACTCATTAGAAGTTACAAATGATAGGCAAATTGTTAAGTCTTCAAAAGTCTTTTCCCTTTTCACTTCTCATACTCTCTCACTGCCCTAGTCATTCATTCCTCCATTCAATTATTTATCAATGGAATAACTGTCTAGTGCCCATCATATACCAGATACTGTGCTAAACACTGATGATGCAAATATGAATACCTTCAGAGTATCACATGTGAGAACATAAAAGAGTATATTAGGAATCATGTTGCTAAGAAACAGTGGAGTGCATGGAATTTTGGGGTCATAGAAATCAGAGTTTAAATACTTTTCTATCATTTATTACCTGGGTAACCTTGAGTTTGTTAATTCTTTGTTTTATTTTTGATAAGAGAACAGATTTTATAATCTAGCACAATGTTTGCTTGTCCTTAGACGGTGCCCCACAAATGATGGTGAACGTGGATGTTGTGATGATGCTCCAATAGAGGCACGCATGGGTACAGGGGAAGCTTAGGGGAGAGAGGTCTCATTTTGCCTTAGGGAGGCTTTACAGGGAGATATTTGAACTGGTGTTTTACAGGATATATTCTTAGGCATTTAAAGAGAGAGAACATTCATGTCTAATGCCTTAGTAGTGTGAGGGAATGTGGAGTGATTTAGAAGAGGCCAGGAATTGAATAGGGGAAGGCCAAGAATGCTTGGTGAGAGGAGCAGGAAGAATGAAAGCAGTCGGATTATGAAGGGCTCTTTAAGCCTAAGATGCATGTGTTGCCTAGAAGATGGCAAAGTAGCATTGAGAGGTTTTGGAACAAGTTAACATGGTTAAATTTTGATTTGAGAAAGCACCCTCCTTGCACTGTAGGAGATTGGTTGAAACAGTGTAAGGCAGGAGAAGCAATTAAGTATAATCACCTTGAAAAACTTTTGATCATACAACATCAGAATAAAACTCTTGATGCAACATAGCCCAAAACATGTTTGCTTGTTATGAATTATGAACATGTATTGTACTAATATACTATATATACCATAAAACTCATAGAAATAAAAATTAGAAAAGAATGCCATGAATTTGAAAAAAAATATTTTTCTATTATGCTACTTTTTACTATAATTAGCTAGAATTTCAAGGCATAATACACACTTTGGGAAGATATGGGTATAAATCTTTATTTCAAAGGGTCTTTATGATTTCAAAACTTTCTGAAGCTTTGTCAGATATGATTAGATTTTCATTGTTTGTACTTCATAATGCAGCTAACAACAAACTTGCTCTATACATAGGGGGATGATTTGTGCTTCCATTTGCTTAGGTTTGCTTGTGCTTGCATTTTCAGGATTACCCTTAGTTTATGAGTTTATGTTTTTTGCCTTTTTTTTTTTTTTGCAGTAATCCTTTCAAGACCTGAGTCACCCAGTGAGAGCTGATTTTGTTAAAATGAAATAATTTAATGTGGAAATCTACTCGCTAAGTACTGTGATGCTTAGGAAAAATTCAAAGGAAATAAAGATGTGGTATAACAGCAGTCCTCCATATTGTAGAACTCGCACTCTTTCTGAAAGATTCCTTTGACAACCTGACATGATATTTGAACATCTGATGTGCAGACTAAGAAAGGGTAGAAGATAAATTTGTATATTACATAAATGTATAGCTCAATTGTTTTCTAACTTTAAGGTAAAAATAACTATAAATCGACAATGCAGTGCTTTCTTCCCACACCCCGGGGATTCATCATAGAAACTCCTGGAGTTCACACACCTAGTTTTGAGGTCATTGCCCCAGAGGATACCAGAACCAAGCAGTAGAATGGGAGTGGTGAAGAAAAATGTAAAAGGTAGAATCAACTGGATGTCATGCCAAAAAATATATTCTTTTAATGATTCCTGTTGAATCAATTAATTTTTCTTCTTAAAAATTTATCTTATTATAACTTTCATTTTGATCCACACATTAAATCTGAAGTACTGCAGAGTATAACTGTCATTTCAGGTTATCTTAATATTCTTATTTGTGTTTACTTACATATCCAAAACATTATACATGACATGCATTATGATACATAAACAATGAAAATCCATTTATATCTGACAGAAAGTCAGAAACTAACTTTTGTAGCACTATTTTACATTAAAATATAAAGAATCTAATTAAACACAGGAAATATATGTTTAAAACTTTTGTGTTTGCTTTGCAACTAATTAGAAGAGTCTAAATTATCTGTCTCCAAAAAAAAAGAAAAAAAGAATGAAACTAGATCCCTGCCATTCACCATATACAAAAATTAACTCAAAATGGATTAAATATCTCATACTATAGAAGATCTCATACTATAAGAATCTCATATTATAAGAATCCTAGAGAAAAACCCGGAAACACCATTCTAGACATGGGCCTTGGGAAAAAAAATTATGACCAAGTTCTCAAAAGCAATTGCAACAAAAACAAAAATTGACAAATGGAACCTAATTAAACTGCAGAGCTTCTGCATAGTAAAAATAAACTGTCAACAGAATAAACAGACAACCTACAGAATGGGAGAAAATATCCACAAACTCTGCATCTTACAAAAGTCCAAAATCCAGAATCTATAAGTAACTTAAGCAATTCAACAAGCAAAAAGCAAATAACCCCATTAAGAAATGGGCAAAAATCATGAACAGACACTTCTCAAAAGGAGATGTACAAGTGGCCAGCAAACATCAAAAAATGCTCAACATCATTAATTATCAGAGAAATGCAAATCAACACTACAATGGGATACCATCTCACACCAGTCAGAATGATTGCTAAAAAGTAAAAAACAACAGATACTGGTGAGGATACAGAGAAAAGGGAATGCTTATGCACTGTTATTGCAAGTGTATTTCAGTCACTATGGGAAGCAGTGTGGAAATTTCTCAAAGAACTTAAAACGGAAATACCATTTGACCCAGAAATTCTTCTACTTTGTGTATCCTAAAGAAAATAAATCATTCTATTAAAAAACACATGTATTCATATGTTCATCACAACACTATTCACAATAGCAAAGACATGGAATCAATCTAGATGCCCATCAATGGTGGATTGCATAAAGTAAATGTGGCACATATATACCATGGAATACTGTATAGCCATAAAAAAGAATTCATGTCTTTTACAGCAACATGGATGCAGCTGGAGGCCATTGTCCTAAGTAAATTAATACAGGAACCAAAAACAAAATACTGCATGTTCTCAATTACAAATGGGAGCTAAATATGAGTACTAATGTACATAAAGATGGCAACAATAGACACCGGGGACTACTAGAGGTGGGATGGTGGGAGAGGGAAAAAGGTTAAAAACTAACTGCTGGTTAATACCCACTGTCTGGGTGATTTCTATCCCAAACCTCAGCATCATGCAATATACCCATGTAACAAACTTGTGAATGTACCCCTTGAATCTAAAATAAAAGTTGAAATTATTTTTAAAACATTCTGATTTTAAAATTACAATAAGCTCCAGATAATTTTTATTTATCTTATCTTACATATGCGTATATTGTTACATACACTACATTATACATATGTATAATTTATTTTAATGTTATATTTACAATTTGTAAATTATATGCCTTTTATATTTAATTTTTATTATTCTTGTTGTTTATTTTTTTCATTTCTTTCATCATAAACATCTCAGCCAGAACCCAGGTAGAATAAATAAAAAGATACAACTTACCAATTTAATTGTATTTTTGTCGAATGCTACAATAGCAATAATGGAAATTAGTGTTTATTTTTGACTTTCAGTTTACCTAATGTTTTCAGATGTATTTTTTTATTTGATGCTTCCAAAATTCTGTGGTAGATATTAGCATTATTATGAATAGTGTGGCCTCATTTTATACATGAGAAAATTAAGACTTATCAAGGTGAAGTGATTTGCTTAAAGGCTTCATGTTCAGTAAGTGCAAGAGCTAGGAATTGAGATCTTATGACTTATTTTTTTTTCCCAAATAATACCCTCTGTTCTCTTTGCATATCATATTGTGCAATGAGCTTTTCCTATAATTAGTAGATCTTGCAGGGAATTTAAGAGAAAAAGAGGTTATATGTTTCAAAACCTTTTAAGTGTTTAGATATGGGAAATACCACACTAACAAAAAACCACAAAAAATATTATGATGGACAGTTATTGTCAACCATTACTTTAAACAGCTATTGATATTTCACAAAATGAATTTCACATCTTTATCTTTAAATATATAAATTAATACTGTCTGATATTTTTACTTAAGTCTCTCTGTCTCATTCCTTTACTCTCCTTTCACCCCATAATTATCCTGAACTTGTAATATATTGTTCCCATGTTTTTACACCTTGCTTATTAACCTTGTATAACAAATACTATTATTTAGGCATTTAAAAAATGTGTGTGTGTATAGCATTATATTATATAATATATTTTAATTGGCAATTTTCAACTCAATATCATGGTGGAAAGATTTAATTTATTTATGGTTCTATGTAGTATTCCATTGTATGAGTAAGCTACACTGCATTGCCTAATTGAGGGTAACTTCGGTATTTACTCTTTTTCCCTATAAGAGAATTTCAAATGCTCACCAAATGGTGGTATCAATTTACATTCTCGTTCATATTCCAATGCCCTTATTTTCATAATATTAACAGTCTTTTTATTTCTGCAAAACTAATGGATATGGAGTGATATTTCACTGTTTAATTTTTATTTGCTTGATTATTGTGAGGTTGAGCACTTTTAATGCTTTATTGACAAGTCAGGTGTTTTTTCTGTTTCTTTATACTTTTGCCATATTTTTTCTAATGGGTTGTCTTTTAAAAAATATAAAAGCATTTTCATATTCTGGATTACAGTCTTCTTTTACATATAAGTTTTAAAAATATTTTCTACTTTGTGGCTGGTCTTTTTACTTTGTCTTATAAATGTTTCTAATTTAAAAGTAAAAATATTTATCAATTTTTCCCTCTAGGAGCCTTGGTTTGTATACTTTCTAAGAAACCTGTCCTTTCTCCCTAAATTCTTGAACAGGATCTTTTTTTTATTTTTATTTTTTTTTTTTGACAGTGTTTCGCTCTTGTTGACCAGGCTGGAGTGCAGTGGCGTGATCTTTTTGGCTCACTGCAACCTCCGCCTTCAGGTTTCAAATGATTCTCCTGCCTCTGCCTCCTAAGTAGCTGGGATTACAGGCACCCACCACCACACCTGGCTAATTTTTGTACTTTTAGTAGAGATAAGGTTTCACCATGTTGACCAGGCTGGTCTCGAACTCCTGAACTCGTGATCCACCTGCCTCAGCCTCCCAAAGTGCTGGGATTACAGGCATGAGCCTCCGCGCTCGGCTCTTGTGCAGGAATCTTTAAATGGTATGGTATGATTTAAAATAATCACTTCTCAGTTCATAATAATGTGTTCTTATTTAACACCAAGGATTTGAAATTTAAAAAACAAATGCCTGGAAAAAAGCCAGTATGAAAAGGCTACATACATACTGTATGATTTCAACCATATATCATTCTTTGCAAAACTACAGAGACAGTAAAGATATCAGTGACTGCCAGTGGTTTGGCAGGAGGGAGGGACCAATAGCCAGAGCACAGAGAATATTTAGGGCAGTGACATTCTTCTGTATGATACTGTAACAGTGGATACATGTCATTATACATTTGTTAAAACCTATAGAATGTACAACACACAATGAATCCTTATGTAAACTATGGATTTTAGTTAATAATAATGTATCAATACTGGCTCACCAATAATAACAGATGTACTACACCAGTGCAAGGTGTGAATAATAAGGGAAAATGGGGAGGGGTGAATCAGGGGGCATATAGAAACCTGGTACTTTGTGCTATTTTTTTCTATAAACCTAAAATTATTCTAAAAGTTAAAGTCTGTTAATTCTTTAAAAATGCATTCTCTAGCAATGAATTTTTTCACATATGAAAGTGATTGGATTTTAAAGAAAATATTAGAGAAGGACTGTTTTTGTGATTCAGAAATAAATTATCTGATAGCTAGGGTGCCCAGACTAGTAATGGTTTATGGTTCTTGTTGTAGAGTAATTATAAATAGCATTTTCTATCGCTCTCAAAAGATGTCCTTAGACAATAAATGAGATGATGTTTCTGCTTGTAATCCTATAAGCTTGGCTTTCAAATTTGAGATACACAGGTTTCTTTTTGACTAAAATAGGTTGGAGGGTGGTTTATAGATGTTTTCCCACATTTCTTCATGTTTAGTATAAGAACCAGCTTGGTTTTCAGCAGGATGATCATCTCTGGCTCTGGGCTCAGAAATGACAGTTATAATGAATAATTTGGGGAAAATGTCATAGTTTATGCTCGGAGAGAGGTGTGGTGTCAGGAAGACGTGTATGTTAGAAAGCAATAAGTCTTATTCACTGGGAAAAGGAGTTGGAATCTTTCTTTATATGAAACATGAAGATAAGTTTGCTATTCCGGGTTCTTCCGCTTTGCTCTTTGCCTTGTTCTGCTCACTTCTATGCAGGAGGAAGTGAACTTGGGCTCTGGTATCAACTCTGCTACGTGGTCTGAGAAAAGTCTTTTCGAGTATCTGTTTCTTCATCTGGAGAAAAAGACACTTGTGTCAGAGGATATGCTCTTTTAGTACTAAAATTGCATGACGAATGTGTTCTAAATTTTTCACATATGATATTAGAAGTAGTGGGAGATAAAACTGGAAAAATAAATGATGTAAGAAGGTGGAAGTTCTGGGAAATTCAGACTTGGGACTTGCATATGTAACTGTGAAAAAGTATCTGGAATCAAACAAAAATTTGCACTGAGAGCAATTAGAACATCAGAAAAAAATAGTATAAACAACTGTTTGAAGGCATTTGAGGGAGGCAGCTAGTACTTGAAAAGCCATAATCACACCAAGAAGATGTGTTAGTTCATTTGCATTGCTATAAAGGAATATCTGAGACTGGCTAAATTTACAAAGAAAATAGGTTATGGCATATGGTTCTACAGGTTATACAGGAAGCATGGCACTGACATCTGCTTCTGGTGAGGCTTCAGGAAGCTTTCAATCTTGGCAGAAGGCAAGAGGGGAGCAGGTGCATTGCATGGCGAAAGAGGGAGCAAGACAGGAGGTGCTAGGCTCCTTTTAAACAACCTACTTTTTGTGAACTAATAGAGCAAGAACTTGCTTGTCACCAAGGGGATGGCACTACGCCATTCATGAGGGAACCACTACCATGATCCAATAGCTCACACTAGACCTCACCTCCAATAGTTGGGATCACAATTTCAACATGAGATTCTGAGGGGACAAATATCCAAACCATATCAGAAGTTAACAAACATCCTATGCTTTGCTTGTGCGTTCTGAAATTTAGGTGACTCTTGGTGCTAGGTGTGCAGTTGACAACTGAGGGGGAGATTCTTCTAAAAGGCAAAGGACCCTGTAGAACTTTGGCAACAATCTGGTGCTGAAAAAACAAAACTTGGATTTCAGGACTGTCAAACCAACCAGGATTTGAGAGTCTAATTACTATAGTGAAGAGAAGCACTAGAAAGTAAGCTTGACCCTCTGCTTTTCGACATGATAAATTTTTAAACTGCTTAGGGTTAGAGCTTAGACAAAAACATGCTGGGAAACAAGGTGGGATTATTGGCAGTCTCATGATCTGATGAAGAGAAAAAATAAAGTTCAGGATATGTCAAAGAGGAGGAACCTAGTAAATATCTCAGACTTTTATTTAGGATCCCTAGAGAAATAGTTGTCTGTGGACATTTGTCCACATCTTTGGATGTGTGTGCTCTCCAAACCTCATGTTGAAATGTGCTCCCCAATGTTGGAAGTCGGGCCTAGTGTGAGGTGTAGGATCATGGTGTCTTAGTGCCATTCCCTTGGTGATGGTGTGCGGCAGGTGAAACAGAGGCATACTGAGGTTTACCAAGTCTGAAATCCAGCCTCAAGTAATTTCGGTCCTGGATTAGACGGAGACATTCTGTTTTTACTCTAGCTGAATGGGACAGATAACAAAAAATATTGTCTGGAGACTATCCAAATTTTCAAACATGATGTATAATATTTAAAAAGATGCATGTGCACATACACACACACACAGAGTCTGAAATTTTTTAACAATAGGCAATAGAAAGCAGTGTTAAGGCACAAACCATGACTGGGTGCAGTGTCTCATGACTGTAATCCCAGCACTTTGGGAGGCCCAGGTGGGTGGAACACGAAGTCAGGCGTTTGAGACCAGCCTGGCCAACATGGTGAAACCTCATCTCCACTAAAAAATTAGCCAGGTGTGGCAGTGCGCACCTGTATCCCAGCTACTCAGGAGTCTGAGGCAGGAGAATCGCTTGAACCTGGGAGGTGGAGGTTGCAGTGAGCTGAGTTTGCGCCATTGTACTCCAGCCTGGGCAACAGAGAGAGACTCTGTCTCAAAATAAATAAATAAATAAATAAATAAATAAATAAATAAATAAATGAATAAAAGGAAAGAGAGAGACATGAACTATTATCATCCAGAGTCCTTCAGTTTAACCGATAATGGGAGGGTATAGATAGGACCAAGAAAAAGGTGGGGAGAATTGTAAGAATCATTTACCTACAGTTCCTAAAAACAGTTAAATCAGTTGGACTCTCTGTGTTGTAAATAACAGAAATCCTACTCTAACAGACTAAAACAATGGAGAATTCATTGCTTCATTAACTGAAAATTCTAGGGATGTGCTGGGTTTTTGGATGGATTTGTTCTGGGGTTCAACTTTGTCATCAAAAACTCAATTCTGCTCTGTACAGTGTCATCTGTAAGTCTTCCGTGATGGTAGCAAAGTGGCTATAAGAATTCCAGAATTCACATGTGCACAACTCTCTCCACAATAAAAGAGAGGGCTGTTGTAGCCTTCTCAGAATTCCAAGAAATACTCTACATTTGGAATCTCCAGGAAACATTTTTCCAAAATTAATTGTTATAAATTGAGTTAAATGGAACAAACCCTTTGATCAGTAACTGAAAAATGAAATGGAAATGCTCTGATTGGTTAAAAAGAATAACAACCCACTCCTGGAGCAGAACACTATGTATTTCAAAAGCAAAGAAAAAGGTGTTAGAGAAGGATAATCAATAGGCACTATAGAAGTTCTGAATAAAACATATGCAAAATGTGATGAAAGAGAAAACATACAGCTATAAAGGAAAGAAATGGCAAAGACTGCAGGTCAAGTGACTATCCTAGAAGAACCTGTGTGACATGGTTTGGCTGTGTCCCCACCCAAATCTCATCTTGAATTGTAGCTCTCATAATTCCCACATGTTGTGGGAGGTACCCAGTGGGAGGTGATTGAATTATGAGGGCGGGTTTTTCCCATGCTGTTCTCATGATAATAAATAAGTCTCATCAGATCTGATACTTTTTTTTTAAAAAGGGGAGTTCCCCTACACAGCTGTCTTGCCTGTTGCCATGTAAGATGTGACTTTGCTCCTCCTTCGCCTTCTGCCATGATTGTGAGGATTCCCTAGCCATGAGGAACTGTGAGTCCATTAAACCTCTTTTCTTTATAAATTACCCAGTCTCAGGTATGTCTTTATTAGCAGCATGAGAACAGACTAATACAGTGTGCTACAGGAAACAGAAAAAAAAATTCCAAAGCAAACGCTAGGAACTATCAAATTTAACATGAGTATTGAATAACTGGAAGAAAAAGTTAAAAAGATAAGCAACTTGGAAGATAGTACAAATTAAACATAGATGTCTGTAAGTAAATTTAAAAACAATGGAGCAAAAATAGCACCATTACTGAATTTATTTAAAAATTAGAAATAGGGCAGTACAAAAACAAGGAGGGTAGAAATCAAATCAGTAACAGGGAGGAAGTTCCCAGGAAAATAGCAAATAGAGCAAAAAAAAAAAAAAAAAAAAAAAGAAGTATAAAGAGGCTATAATATGTATGGAGGCCAGAAACTGGAGATTAAATCCATCAATACATGGTATTCTCTAAAGTGTAGACTAACATAATTAAAATAGAATCCTTCCAAAGATGTAATAGAAAACTCCCATAAAGTGAAAGAAAATTCACTCCTGTGGATCAAAAAGTCTCCCTCTATACCAAGGAAAGCTATTGACAGAGAGCATAAATCATTCTTGGGAGATTACTAAATGTTAAGAATAGCCCCCTCCCCCAATCCTCATCACCAAAAAACAAACAAACACATTGATTTTAAATTTAGAAAATCTTTTTAAAGGATAAAAAGCGATCTGAATTGTAGATTCAATATTTAATGTTATTCCACAACAAACCTCAAGTTTTTGTGAATGTGTATGTGTTCAGATATGTGCATACTCCTGTATATGTGAAAATGTACAAGATAGTTTAAAAATTTACATCAACATCCTGGAGCGGTGGCTCACGCCTGTAATCACAACACTTTGGGAGGCCTAGGTGGGAGGATGGCTTGAGGTCAGGAGTTTGAGACCAGCCTGGGCAACATAGCAAGACTCTGTCTCTATAAAAACTAAAAATAAATGAATAAATAAATTAGCTGGGTGTGGTAGTGTGTACCTATAGTCTCAGCTACTTTGGAGGCTGAGGTGAGAGGATCACTTGAGCCCAGGAGTTTGAGGTTACAGTAAGCCATGATTGTGTCACTGCACTCCAGCCTTATTTTTTTTTTTTTTAATTACACAGAGGAACAAAGGATGAATAATTATTTGCCTTACCAGAGCTACAGTGATTATGACCATATGATATTGACCATGTAATATTGGCATATGATAATCCCTGAACATATCAATCTATTATAACTAAACTCTACTTATGACAGGGTGGACTGCACATGCAGTCATGACGAATGAACTTTTCAGTGCATAGTATTTGAATAATTGGTTAAACATACAAAAAAGAAATTGGACTCCAGCCTTTTACTTATGCAGAAACAAATCTCAAGTGGATTAAAAACATAAATATAAAGTGACAAAATTATAAAATTTGAAAAGAAAACACAAATAATTTTAATATCTTAGGTGAAGAAAAAGATCCTATGACACAAAAAGGGCAGAACCAAAAGGGAGACCATAGACATATTTGGCTCAAATAAAACCAGGGACTTCTGTTTATCAAAAGACATCTTAAAGAAAGTGTTGGCAAAGGTTTGAAGCAATCAGAACTCTTAGACATTTCTGGTGGGAATATAAATCAGTATAGTCATATTGGAAAACAGCTTGCATTACCTCATAAATGCAAAGCTACCCCATTTCTCTAATACACTCTAGAGAAAATGATGCACATGAGTATCGGGACTCATATAATCATGTTTGTAGCAGTACATTTTGCAAAAGCAAAACAAACAGACAAACACATTGGAAATAACCCAAATATCATTCAGGAACAGAATGGATGGATGCCTTGTGTTGTAGATATTCTACTGAATCCTAGAAACGTGTGTAAAGGAATTAACTACATCTACTGCAAGAACTGGATAAATCTTAGGAAAAGTAATACAGGATGGGGGGTAAGCAAATCATAGCAGGATATGTAGGATATTATAATATTTGTATAAAGATGGTTTCTCAATAATTATTAAAGTAGAAAAAATTGTGACAGAATCAATGAACAAATATGAGTTGGAGATTTGAAAAATCAAAACCAAACCATAAACTAGATAAAACTATCGAAAGTAATCAAGAAAGAGAGTAGAAAGAACACAAGCGTGTATACAATTAAAATGTATTAGATTTTTATTGCTGCTATAACAAATTACCACAAAATGGTTTAAAACAACACAAATGTATTATCTCACAATTCTGCAGGTCGGAAGTATGGGGGTTCAGGTGGTCAGCTGGTTGGTCTGCTCCAGGTCTCGTGAGGATGAAATCAAGGTGACTGCCAACCTGCTCTCATCTGGAAGCTCTGAGGAATCTGCTTTCAAGCTCTGTTGGCAGAATTGAGTTCCTTTTGGTTGTAGGGCTAAGGTCACTGTTTCCCTGCTGGCTGTCAGTCCAGCTTCTTCACCTCTTTAAGGTTTCCTGCATTCTTTGTCAACCTTCCACCTCCCTCTTCAAACCAGCAGCAATGTGTCACATCATTTGCCTTCTTTCAGTCTCTCTCACTTTCACTTCTGCCACATTCCTCCTGCTACATCCTTATGATTCCAGCTGGAGAAAATTATCTGCTTTTAAGAGCTCATGTATTATGATTGGGTCTACCAAGATGATCCAGGAAAATCTCTCCTTCTCAAGGTCTATGGCCTTAATCACATCTGCCAAGTCCCTTTGTCGTGTAACATAACATATTCACACATTCTGTAGATTAGGACCTGGGTATCTTGGGAGTGTGTGTTGGGGGCTGAGGAAGGTATTATTTTACCTATCATAAAAGAATTAGAAAAGAGAAATATCCACTAATGCAGAAAAATAGAAAATAAATGATAAAGTACAACTTTGTGCAAATAAATGTGAAAACCTACTGAAGTGGATGATTTTCTAAAAAATATAATTCGCTAAATATTAGATGCAAAAAGCCAGAAAAAAATCTATCCATGGAAAAGAATAAAGAATATGAAATTTCCCACGAAAGCACCAGTCCAAATGTTTTCCCAGTTATTTTTTTCAAATCTTGAAGCAATAGATACTTTCAATATTATCTACATGATCCCAGAAAAGTAAGAAAGGGTGTGCCAGCTGTTGTTTATTGGTATCCAGCTCCTTATCTGATCACTTGCATTCTCTATATATTGAGGGTCTGGAAAGAGGGCTTTTGTTAGCCGGGTCCTGGTGATTTTTGCCTATTGGAGGTGCTAGGGCAAGATTAGGAAGGAAAAGGAGTGAAGAAACCACGTTTTGCCTTTGGCAGTGGTGGCTGCTCCAAATCTGGTGTGAGAGGGCTCATGAGTGGCAGGGATGTGGGCTGCAGAGGCCCTGATGGCTACAAGTGCACAGAGGTCTCCCCTTCACGTACTGCAGCTGCTTCCCGTTGGTCTTAAACTCATGATGAAACTAACTTCTCTCTTTTGTCCTGCTATCCCTTCCAAATATTTTGAAACCCAATTTTCTATTTTAAGTCTTTCTTTGCTTGTAATACCCTGAGTGGTTTTTGTTCTTCTTATTGGAGTCTGACAGATACAGAAGGTAATCTTTTGAGTTATTTTTATAAAGCCCACTAAAATTGATCATATAATCTGACAAAGGCAGTGTAAAAATAAACCGAAAGCCGGTTTTATTAATGAATGTCAATGCCAAACCTAAAGTGAAATGCAATATAAAGTATTAAAATAAAAACAGAATTCAATGGATAATTTTCAAAGTAATAAATCATGGGTAACTAGGGCTCATCCCAAAATCATTTATCATATGAATATGTCAAAGGACTACAAGAGAATGAAATAGCAGGTGTAAATTTTTCAAAGGGGGAGACAAGTTTATTTTTTATGATAATGTGCTTTTATAGCACCAAAGAATCAGCTGAAGAGCTGTTTAAAACAATATGAATATTTAGTAAGGTGAGTGATTTCAAAATTAATTAATAAAATAATTAGCTTTTAGTTTAAAAACAATAATTAGTACGAAGGGAAACATCTCAATAACAAAAGCAAAGAGAAAAGTAAAGTTGGAAATAAACTTTTGAAAATGTACGGAATTTACATAAAGGAAACTTGAGAACCCTGGCAATGGGCATGAAAAATAACTGAAGATATGAAAAGACATATCTTGTTTTGTTGGTTAGAAGGTTCAACATTGCATAGATATGAATTCTTTGTCACTTAATCTACAAAAAACATAATTTCCCATCAAAATACCAGCGTGTTTTTATTTTATTTTTTGTTTTTAGACTCTGACAAAACAATTCTAGAATATAAATTTGAGAAGTACTAAGAGAAAAAAGAAAAGTAATGTGGGTGGACTAGCTGTATCCAAATATAAAATGTACCATAAATGTTATAGTAATTAAAACAGTATGGCAATGATGCAAGAATAGACTTGCTGACAATGAAACAGAGCAGAAATTTCAAAATAGACTCAAGTGCCCATGAGAATTTAATATAGGATACAGCTGATATTTCAAATATTTGAAAATATGCACTTCTTAATATACAGTAATAGGATAATTAGCTACTCATATGATGTAAGTTTAAATATGCCAGACACTTCTCTCTCATATCAAAACAAACTCCAAGTTTGTAAAAAAATAAAAAGACAAATAAAAATTATAAATATTAGAAGTGCACGTGGGTGAACTAGTTGGTATTCTTTGAGTGAAGAAAGCTTTTCTAAGAATAAACATAAAACCCAGAAACGTTAAAAGAAAATAACTGATGTAATAACATATTTAAAATTTTCTGTTAGGCAAGATGGATGGATGCATGGATGGATGGATAGACAGATCGTTAAATAAATAAAGTCAAAATATAAATATTACACCAAGCAAAAAATACTTGTAAAGCACATGCCAAGGAAAAGGATTGAGTCCTTAAATATTCAGAAAAGTACATTGAAATTAATGTGATAAAGACTAACCATTCAACAGGAAAATGTGCAAAATATATGAACAATAGTCAAAAGGAAAGAAATACAAATGTCTAATAGTCTAGGAATATTCCCAACATTCTTCAAAATTAATGACATTCAATTTAAAATAATGGAACATACTTTGCCATGCATCACAATGGGAAAAATTAAATAAATCTAGAATCCTGTTACACTTTACGAGAGTATGAAACAGCACAAACTTTTTGGAGGTAAAGAGGCAAGTTCTATACAGATATCACATAAAGAAATACCACAGCTGGGATTTTCCCTGCAGAGTTCATTTATGTATATATGTATGTATGCATGTATGTATGTATTTATTTATTTTTGAGACAGAGTCTCGCTCCGTCACCCAGGCTGGAGTGCAGTGGCGCAATCTCAGCTCACTGCAACCTCCGCTTCCCGGGCTTAAGAAATTCTCTGCTTCAGCCTCCTGAATAGCTGGGATTACAGGCGCATGCCACCATGCCCAGCTAAGTTTTTTGTATTTTTAGTAGAGTCGAGGTTTCACCATCTTGGCAAGACTAGTCTTGAACTCCTGACCTCATGATCCACCTGCCTCAACCTCCCAAAGTGCTGGGATTACAGACGTGAGCCACCGCACCCGGCCTCATTTATGTATTTAACAAATATTAATGAACACTTACTACGTGACCTTTTCTATGTTAAATAACAGGGATATAGCAGTGACCAAGACAAAGTCTCTGCCCTTACAGTACAATCTAAAATGTAGTGTTGCTCATAATGATTAAAAATCAAACAAATAGAAAACCTCGAGTGGTAGGAGAATCTTTGTGTGTTAGTAATACATACAACATTATATCATGCAATTATTAAAGAGAATAAGAGAAGCATAAATGCACTATTGTGGGAAATGTTTATGAACTACGTGACATAGAAAAACAAGTCAGAGAAATTTACATAGGCTTTTTTCAAACTTATAAAGATTACGCACACATACTCATACACCTACAAAATAACAAAATATCTGGAAGAATATATACCTCACTCAAGAGGTCACGTCTGGGAAGTGGTATGGGAGAGGAGGATGATTGTTCATCCTGACTTCAAAGAATTACGGACGGTTTAATTTTTTCCCATAGTTATGTATGACTTATTTAATCATTTAAAAATCATTTTCGATCCTTTCAGAAAGAGATCTCTTAAAGGGTCTCCTGTATCTATGTCCACATTGAGATCTGTTGGTGAACTCCAAGTTCTCATCTCCCCCTGTGGGGAATGGATTCCTGCCTAATTAAGCATCTCAGCCAGCAGGGAAGGTACAAGCGACACTATTTGGAACACCTGGACTCTCACCGAGAGTTGCACTCCTTAATTATGTGACAACCCATCTCAGCTAGAACTGATTTCATTTTTGAAGTTCAACACTTCGCAGCATTTTTTACTAAGCATTCCCTCACCTTTGTGCAGCCCTTATTCTGGAAGTCATCCTTGCCAATGTTTGGTGTTTGAAGGTGCCAAGGGGGAGAGCTATAGTTTATTTTGTAATTCACAAATAATCATAAGGTGGTTATTTTCATAATCTACCCTTTTTATTCAGTGCCTGTGCCAAACAGGAAGAATCTACTGCCTTGACACTTCATGTTGTAAATAAACCTTTTCTGGCATCAATAATGATCCCAAGGCAGCAGTGCTGTGGGCACCTTAAAATGAAACTTTCTTACACAGAAGAGGTTTACAATTCTGTAAAGGTGTTGTGATGGCATTTATGTAGTCTGATATTCTGCGACGCAGTCATACCTACAAATATGATGGATTACATTTTAGGCACAATGATTGTTTTCAGTGGGGGGAAAAGCCTCCACAGACGAATTGATATAGGGCTCCATGCTGGGTCTTATGCATTAATCATGAAGTATCATGTTTATGCAAATGTGTGGAAGCCCAATTAGGCAGAGAGCACAGAGCCCTGGGAATAATGTTATGGGCTATTGGGCCTTTGAAATACACTCCTTGGCCAAATTTTCAAAAGCAAAGCAGATTCGAGATGCCTTTTTACTCTTGAAAACAGGTGTACAATTGTCTTCTTAGTGCTTATTTCATGCCTTCAACCTTAAAATAAAGCTTTCTCCCAGTTGGCATGATTTTCCCTCGTTGCTCAACAGGAGCGATGGAAATTCTGAATCACTGACAAGAAAATAAAATGTTCATTCAAAATCTAGACGTGCTGAGAATATTGAGGATACATCAATATTTGGGGGTTTTGTCACACATTTTGAATGTTTCATATATTCAGTTTTCCTCTGGCAAAGTCTGCCATCTCTTATATTTTGTGTGATTAATCAAAATATTCTGGTTTCTATTTTGCAAACCCTGTGCACACAATGCAAATATTGTGAAGGGAAAATACAAAATTCTGTGAGACAATCTCTCATTTTTATGTATTACTTCCCATTTTCAAACATTATTTTGCTAACTTAAACTGCTGACGTCTTACCCCTGGCTCTTATATTCATAAGACACCTGTTGGAACTGCTCCAGTATTCGAGGAGGATGTAGTGCAGGGTGGGAATGAGGGAGGATAAAAAGAAAGATTAGTTTACTATCCCCCATTTAAATGACTCTGCCTAAGAGGGTCATTTGGAATATGGGTATGTCTACACTGCCAGTTGCTAAGATTAAGCAGATACATTGGTAAATCCAGTGTTATTAAGTAAAAAACTCCATAGCTTAGGAAAAAAGACATTTGAAAGATTTTTTTTTTTTGCAGTCAGATATAACATAATCATTACCTCAATCTAATTTAACACAAGCTTCAGATACATCCCATATTTGATGGGAAACCAGCCTAGATCTTTCAAAACTCTGCTTTCTTCCGCAAAAATATCCAGGAAACTGCTGATTAATAGGTCACTTATGATACAATTCTTGCTTCCTGCACAGCTGATGGTTGGGAGTGCAGTGAAGAATTGGCAGAGAATGGAGAGAGAAGGAAAGGGGAGTGGAGATAGTGTGGAAAGAGGGGGAAAGACTAGAAAGTCAAGGGAGAAAGTCTCTATAAAAGGACTTTCTGTATAATGTTTGGCAGTTGAAGCTAATTTATGAAAAACTCTCCTTTGAAAGGAGAAGAGACTTCTTGACTTTAAAAAATAGTGTTAATTCACTGCTCTGTTTTCTAGAATGCTCCTGGCTATGTGAGTAGCACTTCCGATTAGATCTGGTTGAAAACTTTGTACAGAAATCTAAAGCCCTTCAAATGCAATTTATTACATTAGGCTGTTCAACAAAAGATTGGCCTCTCTTAGCTCAAACCAGATTATGGCCTTGGTAAGTTGGTTTAGTAGACCTTTTTTATACAGATTTTTTTTTTTTTTTTTTTTTTTTTGAGACGGAGTCTCGCTCTGTAACCCAGGCTGGGGTGCAGTGGCCAGATCTCAGCTCACTTCAAGCTCCGCCTCCCAGGTTTATGCCATTCTCCTGCCTCAGCCTCCTGAGTAGCTGGGACAACAGGCGCCCGCCACCTCGCCCGGCTAGTTTTTTGTATTTTTTAGTAGAGACGGGGTTTCACCGTGTTAGCCAGGATGGTCTCGATCTCCTGACCTCATGATCCGCCCATCTCGGCCTCCCAAAGTGCTGGGATTACAGGCTTGAGCCATTATACAGATTCTTAATCCTGACAACAAAATTGCCCTTCCTTTCCTCTCTCACTCTGTCTCAGTCTTTATTTCTCGTGCACACAAAGAACTCTAATAATAATTATTATTTTTTTAAGTAATCATTCTATGAAGACAATAGAAAAAAAATGCTCCAAGTGACCATTGTTTCAGTGGAGAAACTCATTTCTAAAGATATAATTAAAAAAGCAGGACTGGCAAGTGGACTTAGTAGGAAACACGCTATATTCCCTACAGCTTTTAAGTAGCTATGGGAAGAAAGTGGCACCCACTTACTGAAAGCAGGACCTGCTTCATTACTGGAGCCCCTGCCTCCATCTCCAAACCTGGAAGTACTCTCTTCCTCAACAGTATGGGCCTGAAATCAGAGGCCCTCAAAGAGGGTGATCAAAGGGTGAAGAAAAGGCACACCTTCCCATGAAAACATCTGATTTCCATTGGAGATAAATCTGTTTAGGTGTTTTATGTTTTCATAGTAATGACTGAAACAGCAATTGAATAAGTAAGGTGATAAAAAACTATGATGTTAAGAAGAAATTTGTTGAACAGAAATTTAATAAAAATGATACCCCTGAGTTTTCTTCTCTACAAACAAGGTTATAAACATGACCTTTGTGTCAATATTTTGCTTGTTTGTTTGCTTACTTCTTGTTGCTGCTCTTGATTTTTGTGTTTACTATGCAACACAAGTGTCTCTTCCTTATATGATTGGGACTAAGGGAGCAGAATGATGCTTGGAGCTGAGAGACGTGTCCTTAAGACTATGTATAATAATGTGGTAAAATGGTGGTATTTAAGACTAGATAGGTTTTGCTGGAAAAGGTGATGCTCATTCCCCACAGAATTGCAGAGAAAGAAGAAAGGATACACTTAAATTTTCTAGATTACCATCACCTACCACACATCTTGCCCTTATGCCAAATAAATCCTCCAACCCTGTTTGTAACTTATCCTAAGATAAAAATCTCTGCCAGTTAATGGTCAGCAGGTTTGCTCCATCCTGACATAACCCAGTCCTTTCTCAGTTAGACACATTACGCTCTTCTGCATTTACCATCTCCACCATTGTTCCGCACTCTACTTAACTTTTACTTCTTAATTAGAACCCAATACTATGACTCTGTAGCAGCAGTTCTCAAAGTGTCATCTGAGGACTCTTGAGGGGTTCTTAAGACACCTTCAGGGGGTTCTTAAAGTCAAAACTATTTTTTTTGTAATATTACTTGTCTTTCCACTCCTAGTCTCTAAGAAGTGTGCAGTTGAGTTTTGCAGATGAAACATGAAGTGTGATATCACAACAGACTGAATGCAGATGCACGTGTGAACATCCAGCTGTTAGCCAGACTTTAGTGAAATTTGCAAAAATGTGGAACCAAATCCATCTAACTAATTTTTTGTCATTTGGAAAATATGGTTGTTTATTAATACATATTTGTGTTAACATAACATGGGTTTATTGTTATTTTAAGCTATTTATTAATAAATATCCTTATAATTTCTGAGTTTTAAATTTGTAATATGGTAAATATTAATAGATATAACCAACATAAAAAGGCTCTTTGGAATCCTCCATACTTTTCAAGAATGTTAAGGAATCATGAGACCAAAACATTTGAGATCTCTGGTCTACAGGGCGAGCAGAACACAGCAGCTAAAGAACATAAAGCCTTTGTCTCCAGTGCTCCAAAATATTTTCCTGAGGACATGAAGATTAAGTATAGGTGGTACCTGCTTTACAACGACTCAATTTATTAAGATTAGAATTCACAAGGAAGATAATTAGATGGTAAAATTCAAATTACAAAAAGGTTTTTCTGAGATTCTTTTAAGTACACTGCACTTTAACAGTATTTTAAAGAATGACTAGTTTTCAAAACCAGAAATACATTTTCAACTTCTGAAGACAGGTAGCATGACCTGGCGAACACCTTGGCCTACTCCTAGGTAGATTTAATATAACACTCTTTAGATATGAGACAAATAATAGTAATTTAATTGGGTTTTAAAGACAATGAAGGTGAGAAGTCTATATTTGGCATTTTTTAACGAGAAATTTATAACGTAGAATAAGAAATAGAGAAATAGAGAAAGTTAAAATGTGACAGGCTCTAGAAGAAAGAGATTATTATCATTTTCAGAACCAATTGATTTTTAGTGTGAGGTTTTTTTTTTTTTTCTTTAAAGGTAAAAATATGACGAGCAAACAATCATCATAGGAGAAACTAGATTATTCTGTGAGATTTGCAGCAGAGTGTTGATATCTGAAGTATCATTTTAAAAAATTAGAGTAGGGAAACTTGATTAAAATTTGTTTGAGGGGAATCAAGGATTGAGAAGTGGAAGCACCCAGTCAAGGTTGGGTCCTGCAGAGAGAGAGACAGAGCTGTTCAACTTGGAATTAACAGATAAGTTTGGGGGGCAGTGAGGAAAGACTGAATTTGAACAAGAGCAAAAGATACTAGCTCTCCAGAAGAAAAATAAATGCAATAGAGCCATGCATTGTTTAAATCACATCTTTAGGCAATTTCATTGTTGTGCAAACATCAGAGTGTACTTACACAAACCCAAATGGCGTAGCCTACTACACACCTAAGCTATCTGGTATAGGCTATTGCTCCTAGGTTACAAACCTGTACAGCACATTACTGTACCGAATACTATTGGAAATTGTAACTCAATGGCAAGTATTTGTGCATCAAAACATAGAAAAAGTACAGTAAATATAAAGTATTATAATTTTATGGAACCATTGTTATATGTGTGGTCAGTCATTGACCTAAGTGTCATTATGTAGTGCATGACTAGTGAAGGGACAAGTTAACTGGTTGCATCTAGCTAGTAATAAGAACACTGTGTGTGTGTGTGTGTGTGTGTGTGTGTGTGGTGCTGGTTGTGTGTATGTGTGTGTGTTTTGTGCTGGAGTAGCCATGCCCAGATGTTCCGATCCTGCAGCACACACCCTTGATGACAGAAAGGTTGCAGTATTGATGGACCCTGGAAGTGATCTGTCTTGAAGAGCAAGTCACGGGGCCCAGAGGTATTTAGCCTTTAAGCCTCCCTTAGCAGAAGGAGAAATGCATATATAGGTCTCTTATGTCTGGAGTGCAGTTCCTGTCCACAGAGTGGGTATAGTCACCCCTAAAAAAATCCTGTTCTTGGCAGCTATTTAAAGTAAAATGTGTTCAACAAGGTTTTTTCATCCTCACATTTTATTTTCAGCCATTTGGATCGGTTGACATTTGACTGGCTCTCAAGTTTACCATCAGAAGATGGCTTTTGCTTCTCTGTAGTGATAATACTTACTGAATTAATTTTTTTAATCAAATTTCTCAAAATGTCATCATCTTTAGCTGAGGAAGGACAAGGAACATCTTTCTTCAAATGAGAGCTTTTTACAGATTTTGACATTCTCTGAACGTAAAAGGTTAGAATAAAAACTTTGATCATCTTCGCCGTAGGTGTGGCCATATCCTCGATTTACATTTTCCATGTAATTTGTCCCATTTAATATATGGCACATCTACGTGTGGCTTGGACCCAGTGTAAAATCAAAGCAACTGAAAAACACTGAAGGTTTTAAATGGCTGTATGACATGGTGGAAGATAAAAAGCTCCTGTCTTCCTGCCCACACACTGTAGTTCCAAGAAATTATGAGAAATGATCTTCTAAGCTGTGGTATCTAATCTCTCTATACGTTCTGGATCATCCAGGAACATTAGTCATTTAAAGCACATATTTACACTGCACACACATCAATACACATCCTGCTAAATGCTGCTTAAGAAATGTAGCGAAAAAAAAATCAGACGTGGAAAATGTATGTTTAAAAGTAGAATTTAAATTGAGAAGTTTTACCTGACAGCCGACTTGAGCAATTCATAAGCAAAAAAGCTGCAAAAGTCTACAATTAGAACTTAAAGAGGAGTGTGGAGAAGAGTAAAGTAAAGTTCTGTGGATAAACAAACCAGGACTATGAAAGGTTTAAGAAAAAAAAAATTTCACACAGAAAATAGCTCCTACTCTTACTCAATTTACGAAAATTTTTGAAGAACGTTTCAGGCATCTTTGGATATTTCAGAATGATAGGAAACTCATTTCTGGTAAGAAATGCTGGTGACAGGTACATATGTGTAGATATATGCTATGTATGTATAGTTAATCACCAGGGATCCCCTAGTAGAAGGTTTTCCCACAAGAAGAAAGCAAATCTGATGATTAGCACCTGCAGTAGATACCACAAAATAATCTCAATTTTCTTTTCAACTTTAGAACCATGAACATAAGTAATGTAAATACAGCTTTCTTTGTATGGGATTGTACATCTACTCTGCTTTTACTTAAATAAGCCAACTATATTTACGTTGTTAAAATATAAAGAATAAATATATGATGTAGTAATACATATGTTTATTAATGCATTAAATAATAAGATCTAGTAGTGGGTCTATTAACTACAGCAATATGGAAGTACTGATGAACATAGCCAATAGTTCATAATATCCACAACGTTCCTGAGAGAAAGTAAAGGAGTTATAAATAAATAGAGAGACAGCCCATAATCACAAACTAGAAGACATGATACTGTTAAGATTCCTCCAGAATTAATTCATACATTCAGCGTAATCCCGATCAAGATTCCAGAAGTCTTGCTATAAACATATAAGCAAAAAAAGACAGTAATCTCTGTCATTGTGGAGCCCTTGACAGTAGAAGGAAGAGATGAAACAATATAATAAATAAGAAAGTAATTTGGTAGTTGCCAAATAATGAGGAAAAAATAAAAAAAGATAATAAAGGGATATTGGCAGGCCTGGGGGTGGGAGACTGAAATTTAAACAGGGTGATTGGTGTAGATCTTATGGAAAAAATTCCACTTAAGCAATGGCCTGAAGATCGTATGAGAGTTAACCATGTACAGGTTTTGGGGGAGCGTATTTTAGGGAACCTGGCAGAGGGAACAGCCAGGATACACACTCTGAGTTAGGCACATGCCTGATGTTTTCAAGGAGCAGTGAGAAGGCCAGAGTGGCTGCAGCAGAGTGTGCAAGAGTGAGATCAGCTGGATATGAAGTTAAGCAGTTTGTGCTGGGGAGGGGAGAGTTCCATGATGATGAAGAGCCTTGTGAATCACTGTGAAGGACTGATGCTAGTACTCTAGAAGATGTGGAAATCTACTGGGGTGTTGGAAACAGAGCAATAAGAAGTTCTGAGTTACCTGTTATATCCCAGCAGCTCAGGGCTCAAGGCGGGAACCCACCTGGCACCGGACACTACTCTGCCATTGGGTGCACTCTAACACTCCCCATACTCACTCATATATATATATATATATATATATATGAAACATATATAAATATATATGTTATATATATATTTTGTGTATATATATATTTTTTCAACAACGTTATAATGAAACAACGTTATTACAGGACCTACTGCACCTTGTTTTAAGAACACATCACAGGTGTTGTGTTGAGAAACAAGGAGGTAAGTTAGGAAGCTATTATGTACTCCGCGTAAGAGATGATGGTGATGTGAATCAGGGTGGCAGTGGTTGGAAGGTTAGACACGGCCACATTATGGATCTAATCAAAAGCTGGGACCAACAGAATCTCCTAATGGACTGGATATGGCCTGAGAGAGAGGGAAAGTAAAAGAAAATGACTCCAAAGTTTGGTGCTGAACAACCTTTATTTATTAGATACTTAGAGAGATATGGCGGACGCAACAGTGGCTTATTGCCTTTGATGGCTTTTCCTCATCATTGGCATCAGATAAGTTGGTGATGGTCACCCCATTATGTCTTTCTCCAGATGGAATTTATAATGAGCCCTGATGAGAAGGGAAACTAATAAAGATGGTCATTTAAAAGCTCATTCATTAATGCAATGTTTATTTATTTGTTCTACCCATGGTTTCCTTTATTGTCTGTTAATTGAGTTATTAAATAACTTTCATTCTTTAGCAGTTTCACTTTCTTTCATGGCTGCTACAGATGGCTAAATATTCCCTGTGAGGGACTGCACATGCTGAGTCTGGCTCGATGCTTGATAAAATGTAAATAATACAAAGAAACCAATGGAGAAAGCAGGACAAGCACTTATGGTATGGTCAGCCCATTAAGGGGGCAGTGGTCAGCACGCAGTGGTCAATATTAAGGGTAATGTTGACATTGATGGTGTACAAAAAGGCCCTACTTTATGCCATCAGTAGGTTATTGGAAACTGTGACTTTAACTGAATTGATATATATATGTGTGTATATATATAGTAGAACTAATTTTACCACAGGCTAATTGATACAAACAAAGGTTAAGTTCCTATGGCATACTTTGTTCACAAAAAGTCATTAAACTTTTAAATAAAGAACAAAACACTTCTAATATTAAACATTGAAATACATGTGAGCTATGCATACGTTTAAGAAAGATTAATAAAAACAAATAAGAATAATTTTTCCAATTTTTCCAGTTCAGGATCATGGGTGGCAGGAGTCTATCCCAGCAGCTCAGGGCTCAAGGCGAGAATCCACCTGGCACAGAACACTACTCTGTCATTAGGTGAACTCTAACACCCCCTACACTCACTCAGACTGGGAACATTTAGACACCCCCAATCACCTACTGTGCACATTTGTGGTAGGAACCCAGAGTACCTGGAGAAAACCCATGCAGAGATGAGGAGAATGTGCAGACCACATAGACAGTGGCTCCCAGCTGGGAATCTATATATTTTCACAACGTTATAATGAAACAACATTATTACATTATTACAGGACCTACTGCACTTTTTTTTTTTTAAAGAACACATTGTATTTGGCTTTTATTTCTGTTTATTGTTTCACATATTATTCTTTGGAGTAATTAATAGAATGTCCAAGGTCAACTTTAGTCAAGGAATAAGGAACCAGGAAAGTCCCATCTTGACAGCTCTTTGCAAACACAGTCAGCTAGCACAGAAAGCCAGTTAATGAGTAGCCTTGCCCAGAATGTGGTGATAGAACACTGGGTCAAGCATGTGGCTGGGGCTTAGATTCCTGAATCAAATTGTCTTAGCTAGATGGAAGAATGGGAGAGGAAGGAGCTCCACTGTTTGCCTTGAAACATTCCTGCTTTACCTTCAAAACTGCTGACTTTATAGTTCAAAATATTTTAGAAAATCCTATTTTCTGAAACTACTAAGGGTTGTCAATAAGGAAGGAAAGAAATAGGGAAATAAGAAATGAAGTTTAAACCAAGAGAATGATGTCTGCTTACTCTGTGGTGGGATTTTTTGGATGTGTGTTCCCTTTACCTTAGTTTGGGGACTTAGCTTTAGGTTTTGAAGTAGGTAGATTCCCTCAGTATTGACCTATTTTTCTGATAATAAATTTAAATCTGTCCTAGGCTAAAATGTGGGCCAGAGAAAGTAAAGTTATAAAAAGTATGTATGTTTGGCAGGGGTATTGTGGACTTGGAAGTGGGAGATAAGAAAAAAAAATTATTGGGTTGGAGGAAAGAGACAAGGGGATAGAGGAAAAGAAATAAAGGGGGAAATAATTTGGTTCCTTTTCCTCTATTGGTACAATTCTATAAATATTGGAACCAAAGCGAAGAAAACCACCGAGAACAGTGAGTTTCTTTTTCACCTTGCACAATGTGTAATTCGCACTTTCAGTTAAAGATGTATAATATTAGGGCCAACTCCAGGCAAAAGAATAAAGTCAGTGAATTTATTTTCAAAATCTTCCTATTCCTCTTTCATCAGTCTTTCACCTCCCTTGGGGTGCAGTCATAATATACACACTGGCACTCAACTCAAGCCTCCTGCAAATTTCCATGTGGGTGTGCTGAATCTTCTCTGACCTCCCTCCAAATATACTTGTACAGTGTTCCACATTTTCAGTGGCTGGAATGTAACTAGAGTTAATGAAATCTCATAACAACAACAACAAAAACCCCACTCTAAATCATATGATTAAGTTACTTTTTAACTAGATAATTATCTAGGTAATAAATAATAACTTCTAGCTAATAGCTGAGTTCTTAAAATCATTCTAGATGGTATTTTCATTTTGACAAGATACTTTTATGCCTTACCCAAAAGAAATAACATGGCCATTTTAAGCACTGTAAGAGAATGCTGAGAGAGATGTATTTTAATATGAGGATCCTTTCAGTTCCCTTAATTCTGACCTTTAGGCAATTACCCGTTCAGGCCCAGGAAGCCCTATAGGCAAACAATGAAAAGTCAGTTAGTTATTTCATGAACTACTTATTCCAGATTTTCTGTAAGCTCCAGATTTTCATCACCAAAATGATAAAATGGGAAATATCTTTGATGAAGAAAAGGAATTTGAGATTCTTTATACTGGGAATTCTTTTTAAGGGCTATATATGAAATTATAGATTCCTTAATCATTCCATTTCACAGGATTGAGATAAACAGGCTGTAATTATAGTAGAAGAAACTAATTTAAGACCCAAGGAAAACAGTTTGCCACCTTTTGGAATCTCCAATTTAAAGAATCAGCAACTTCTACCTCTGTCATCTTTAGGACCAGGTTTGATAACTCTCTGGATTGGCTGGTTGGCTTGTCAACCTGATGCCACGAAGAGCTCTTACATTTTTTTGTTTCCAGTACTAGGATTTGGAACTTTTGGAGCATCCCAGCATTGTCTTTTCCTAACACAAACAAGGGGCAGTAAACATGGTGGTACTTTCTTTGTTGTGAGCTCCCTCAGACATATCAAAAGTTAACTGAGATCCCTGCCTAATTGCGGAGATTAAATTCTCATGCTGCTCTTTTGCAAATATTTCAAATTATTTGTCTAACAGTATATTAGAGCTGACATGTTAATTGGTTTAGGGAGCCATGCATGAGGTTTACTCATATGTGACTAATTTCTAATACATTAGTATTTTTGGAAAAAAAAAAAATAGATCTGCTTGGAGAAAACTGGGTCTAGAGTCCAAGCATACCGTGACTTCTGTTATGAGAGGGGCCACAGACACTAAAATCAGTCTGAAAAGTGCATAGGTGGCTAATTCCAGGCCTGGATGATAACTCACATGACCTCAAACACATCATTTCACTGCACCTTTCCTAGGGTTTTTCCCTCCAGCAAAATAGATCTAATAATACCACATGAAAGCCTCATAAGGAAATTGGCAGGATTAATGAGATAATAAAAATAGTGGGAAAGAGTTGTTGAAATGACCTCAAGGCCTTGTATTCACACTCCCTCCTGTGATGTGGAAACATCTGACCTATCTAAATCCATTCTTTCAAGGGCAGTTGAGCTAATAGTTAATCTCTTAGGATGGAGAAACCATGACTCCCCTGACTCAGATCTTCCTCTGCTTTCTTGACTTGATGATCAAATTATCTCCCACAATGCTGAACCATATTTACATATATATATTTTTGTGACGGAGAGATATTGCTGGGGTTTTTTTGTGTGTTTGTGTGTGTGTGTGTGTGTGTGTGTGTTTTTCTCGGTGGACATGGAAAACAATAGTATGCTTGTGAAACTTCACGGACCCTTTGGAAATATTACGTGTTGTGGTCATGTTGTTTCTTATTTCCTCCCTTAGTCTTTCCCTTAGGATTGTTTTCTGGTGAATGGGAGATAGAGTTGGACACATCAAAAGGCAGAATCTGACAAGGAGTACAATTTACTCTTCATTCAGGTCACTATCAATGATAAACAGAAACATCTGGTAGCTTTGTAAACTTTCTGTGGCTAGTTTCACAGTTAAAATATTTTCAGCATAGAACTATAGACAGTCTAGAGGTAAAGCAAGTTCATGGCATGTAGGAACTACTTGGAGAGGTTCACAAACTCAGGTCATAAAATAAAGTATTTTGGAGATATAAAAACATACAAATACACATATCTATACATAAATACATAAATATATATCATGATATATAATAATTTTATCTGGGAAAGGTGAAAAGTCAAATGGTATTTTACATTTATCAATACTTTTGTTATGTGGTCCAGTGAGGGAGAAAGAAGCTATTTTCTCAGAATTTCTAAATTATAGCTGGAGAAATGGAGTCACTGACCAAAGCCCCAAAAATGAAAGACATTAGCTGCTTGCGTTAGTTAGTTGGGCAAATGGATTTTATACTCATTTTTGGAATGCAAAATGAGAGATATTTAAAAATTCATCTTCGGTTGAATTGAATTGTTCTTGGTCATCGGTGTTCTATTTTGTATAATCTAATTAATTCCTACTGCTCCAGTCTGCACCCTAGGGTGATTTTCAATAAGTAAATATGTAGAATTTTCATCTGCACTGTGATGTTGACTCATTGAGTGATCTTGTAATCTAACTTTTGTTTCTTCAGCCAGAATAAATTTCTTCTCTCTCTTTCACTCCCCAACACATACATACATGTGCATTGATTATTATATACCTATCTTACAAAATTGTAAGTGCATTCTGAAAGGCTAAATGAATGTTTTTAGAAAACTACCATTTAATATTACACAGATAAGCAGTTACAGGACTATAGCTTTTTTTCTCTGCTATTTAGCGTTTTAAGAGCTATAGTCTTGAACATTCTAATAGTCATTCGATTTTAGTGTTCAATGTTACAAGTTCCACTTCTTCCAAAAATAAAATTTTTAGAAAATAGTAAGCAAATTCCCCCATTTCTAAATGAATAACTTTAAGTATCCAGACGGGTCAACAATGTGGTAGTTTCTGAATTTCGAACTTTGCACCTTTCACTTCTTCAGCAACCTTTCGTTCCTCATATAGAGACTGGGGTCTCAAGCACACCAACCTTTTTTGGCTTTGTCCTGACGTGGTTCTTTGACCCTTGAACTAGAAAGTGAAGTGGAAGAGAAAACAAAGAAACAAACAAAAACTGAGGCAATTTCTTTTTGCTTTTTTCCTACTCAATTGGATAAACTTTGATCAAGCTTTATATCTTCAAGTTTCTAGGGAAAGCAGAGGAGAAGTTAAAAAAAAATTTAAAAAAAGAGTCAAGACAGGAATAAATGAGTGATGAGTGAGGGATGCTTGCAGCTAAGTGATGAAATTAGAGCCCTCCAGTATCAAGTATATCTGAATGCCATTATATTTCATTCCAACTCTAGACATCTTATTTTATTTTTTGTATAAATGTAAGGGGTACAGATGTAGTTTTATTACATGGATATGTTCTGTAGTGGTGAAATCTCAGCTTTTAGGGTATCCATCACTCAAATAGTGTACATTGTCCCCATTAAGTAATTTCTCATCCCTTCCATACCCTCCCACCATAGACTGAAATGTCTATCATTCCACACTGTATATAAAGATATCTTTTGAATATCAAATTATCATATTTTTCAGGAAAAAGATAAAGAGATGGCAGAATTGCCCCCTTCTAAAATGTGTGGCAGGGTGAGTTGAGGCTAACAGCATTGGATGGAGGGAGGGCTGGATCATGAAACCTTAATGTTGTGTGGATGATGTGGCAGATACTGAAGAGTCCCCAAGAAGCAAGGTTGAAAAAGAAGTCAAGTCTGCTTGAGTTGGCCAATGTAACATCAGAAGGTTCACTGGTCATAGGCGAACATCAAAGCAAGCATGGTATCCAGTGAACTAGCAGACAGTGTATTGTCCTGCCATAGACCAGATGATACTATCTGTGCATGCTTGCGGAACCAGGATGACACAAGCTCTCGTCTACTTTTGTTTCATGTTATGAAAACTCACAGGTACATGCCGTGTGATGTTTGATTAGGATCCTGGGAAAAAAAGCAGGAAATAAGGAAGGTATTTGTGAAACAGATTCTTTTCTCTAAGAAATACATTACTATAAGAGGACTAATTTGATTTTTGAATCTGACTAAGCTTAAACTTCCATTATTTTTTTTTTTTTTCGTGCTACCCAGGGGATGTTGTCTTGAAGAAGCTACAGACACAATCAAAGCAATATATTTTACCTGCCTATCTAATTTAATGTATTAAATTTTGTAACATTGCCATGTGTGGTGGATATTACATGAAAAGGAGAGGTTCTACTACTACTCAACAGATTTCAGTCTACTGATGCAATCATTTTCTTTCCGTGGACTCTGCCCAAACTATTTCTTCTTTTAAAGGCATGCTATTCTATGTAGTGGAGGTGGTGGGAACCTGCAAACTTTATGTTCTGAATGTGAACATTTTGAAAATTGTCTGCACTATTTCCAATCTGTTTTCTTCCCCATCTTTGCACATTAGCATTAACCAGAGAGCTTTAAAACCACATCCTGCTCCAACCCTGATCAATTAATTCACATGCTGTCCAGGTTATTCTAATACTTAGCCAGGGCTGTGAAATACTGTGTTTAGTCCACGGAGAAAGACTCCTGTTAGCCACATCTGCAAAAGTCTTCTAAATTTGGGATCTTTTCAATACCATTAACACCACCGAATGTCTGTCAACTTTTTTCTGCACATTTAGGAAAGGTTGGCTTTCAAAGGCATACCTGTTTTTCAATTCCTTAACATCTATTTAAGATTTTCCTTGCTGTGCTATGATTTGGCTTCTGATGTAAAGCCCTGGAGTTTTACTGTTTTCACCCATGTCTACTAATTTCTACCTCCTACTCCGTAAGGCAACTGCAATGTAGGTAAATGAAGAAAACCTGGAGACATGTCTGTCTCTTACCCACGGTTCTTCCAATTAGTACAAACAACATTCTCTTGAGTATAGCAGATAAAAGAGGGCTAATGATTTTAGGTGTTAATTGTGTGTGGTAGCTTGTATTTATTTTATATATTGTGAACCATTTATAAAGTGATGAACCCAGTGTTCAGTCAGTGGAAAAATTAGAATCGTTACTCAAGACTTTCTGGTCAGAAGGGTTTATCTTGGCTCTGAGGCTACCTTCCCCCCAGAGAAAATTTGCTTGGAATCCATAGTTGTTTTAGCTTAATAATTTGGAAGCAGCACTATGTCACTACAGCTAAGTCCCATTTTTTCAGAACTGTGAACTTTGAACTTTCTCTTAAAGTGTTGTTTTGTAATGAGATTTAACTACTGATGAAACGAAGCAACTTTGCATTTGTTTAACTTTGACATAGTCATAAGCACACTGTGGCAACCCCCTTGTGCATTCAAATAGCCTTGCCTGAAAAGCTGAACCAACAAATCTTTAACAGTTACAAGAGTAATGTGTATTGAGAGGCAGTTACTGAATAAAAATTGGGTTCAAGATGATTTTCAATAGAGCTGATTCAAACAAAACCAGAGAAGTGTCATAAAAATATAATTTCACACACAAGGAGCACATTCAGAGGCTGATGTTGCAATATTAATGGACACTCTCCGAATTCTTAGCTATAGAAACTGAAATGAGAGATGTTATTGTACTTTAAAGTTTGGATGAGGATTTTAGAAATAGCATTTTAGAAAAGACAACAGTTTCATATAGTCAAAATATTAAACCTCTTCTCCTGTCACTGGAATTCAGAATAATAAATTACTAAGTGTCTAGGAAATCTAGTGAAATATGTATGAAAAACTTTGAAGAAAAATTTTTAGAAACAATTTTAATATCAGAGGAAGATCTTAGAGATGTATGTATCTTACAAAAAAAAACCTCTATAAACTTTTCCATATATATTGGATTTATTACATTTCTCCAAAGCAACTTGGAAGACATTGAATTATGTTCCCTTTCAGCTCCCCAAAAAATAAAAACACGATAAGTAATAAAAGCAGAAAAGTTGACTCTGAAATTCATTTTAGTATAGATTTATAGGAAAACTGCTTTGATGTCTTTTCCATTCCCTTGCCAGTTTAAAAAGAAAAGAAAAGAAAGAGAATGTCTATTAAGTTTAGCATAAAAAAATCTACTCTTCAAACCTCATTTATCTTTGACGAGCCCTGGGCAGAGTGCCATAATAACACTATGCACATTATAAGAATTCTATAATCATTCAGAGTCTCTTCACTTTCTTTTATAATCAGCTGAGTGTTGTTATTGGCCCTCCCTCTAACGAAGTTAGCAAGGGTAGGCTGACACTTTACGCAGTGCAGGTTGCTCTACACAAAAGGGAGCTGAAATCGGATTTCAGCATGTCTCAGTGAGGAATTCCGCATTTCACTGTCAGCGGATGAATTTAGGAAGCTTTGTTCAGTATGTTAGAAGCTAATGTCTTAATTAAATGGGCCTTCTCAGGGGTCCAGGTGGTCCTGCTGGTGTTAAACAGGATCTGCCAATGCTCCTGGCAATTGATGGGGAGATAGATCCCTCTTGTCTTTTCTGAAGCTTGGTGTATGTGAATCGCTGAGACCTCACAGATGTAAGTTCTGGCCAAATCCTGGCTCCGATTGTTTCCTCTAGGCATCATGAAAACGCAAACAGTGAGGGCTCAAGTTAATATGCTGGAGTGTGTTTATGTTTCAAACCAAGCAGAAAACTCAATGTGAATGGAGCTGGGACATCCTAACTTTTATTCTCTCTCTCTTTTGTTTCTCTTTTAAGCCATCAAAATTAGAATATTTTTATTAACTGAAAATTCTGGTTATCAGAGAGGTAATCAAAATATGTTTGGTTCTGCTTTTTCATGATTCTTTAAAAAATATAAAACAATGAAGGAATCCATTTTTCTAGGAGAAAAAATGTCAGATCTGTTTGGTGAAACTAGGTTTGATTGAATCTGAAGCCTAATTTTGTATTTAGCCATGGTGTTTACTGAAATTTCAGGTTAAGGCAATATATGTTATCTCTGTTTATGATTTTAGGATTTTTTAAAAAAGAAATTACGGTGAGCCCTGAGGTAAACTATGGGATTTGTGTAATTATGATGTATCAAGGTAGGCTCATCAATTGTAACAAATGCATCACTCTGGTGAGGGATTGGGATAATGGAGAGGCTACCAATGTGTGGGGGCGGGTGGATATATAGGAACTCTCCGAACCATCCTTCCAATTTTTCTGTGGACCTAAAACTGCACTAAAGCTCCCCGACTGCCAAGAAGAAATCAAGAACTTGTAAATCTGGCTTAGAGACTTGCTGATAATATGAGAAACACACACACACACGGTAGATAGAGGAGCATTGCAATGAGTGAAATGAATAAACACTCTTGGGAAAGGTAGGCTATCTCTCTGGACAAGCTGCTTCCTCGGGTCAGGTCCTGGTCTCTGCCTCTTCGACAGAAGTTTCCAATCTGCCTGCTGTGTGTTTTTTTCAATACACATACCTGCCAGAGATTGCTTTTTGAATACCAATCTGATACTAACCATGGATGGTTTTGCTAGTTCATACTCAATTATCGAATGCTTACAGAACTTAAACTGACTCTCAATTACTGAAAGCAGTGTGATATTAGAGCTAGATGAAACTATTTGGGTAGTTTTTCAGTTTTTATTTATTTTTTGTACCTTAGCATTCCATGGAGGTATTGTCTTTCCATCCTCTTTACACCAGTTTTATGTGCATGTATTGTGAGGTTCTTAGCAGCTTTGCTTTGAAAAAATAACTCTGCTTAGTTTTGTTTACACTTTAATTTACAAATGCTAAACAGAGATGCAGAATGGAGAAATGACTTGACCAAGGGCACACACTGGTGTCTATTTTTTGGCCTTTCTAGTGCACTATGATTCTTTTAAATTACTACAATTTGGTTTTCAAGTTAGATTTCTTTAACTTAAAGAACCACCTGTCACCTTTGGTTCCGTGATGACTGATAAAGTCACATCTGAAGATCATTACAATCATTCATACCCATCTGCTGTAAAGTCTCCAAATTGAGATATTTGAATACCTTATTTGTTACATATTTTGTAAACAGACATATCCTCTGAACAAGGCTACAGAACACTACTCCTGTTCTGTGGTCCTTTTAATACAGCCTCTGAGGAATCTGATGTATGATGTCGCAGGCCTTCTTCCAGTACACCCGGAAGAGACTTCCTAACCTCAGCCTACTTTATTTTTTTGCAATGGCTAGAAACATCAGCATGTGTGTTGCATTACAAGTAAAGAGGGCTGTGAACCTTTGACTGTTTCCTCAATTGAATCCAGGATGATCTAATTATTTCCATTGACATGTGTGTTGTGGTGTACCCTATCAAAATGTGTATTAGAATTCTCTTTGCATGGTTCTTGGAATCACCAATTTTGTTAGCACTTATGAAAGTGGAATGACTTCAAGTTTGCTTCTGCCAAGCTCTGTTCTCAAACTACTGTCATCTCAGGGCATATTTCTTCATTCTAGATCCTTATTATAAATGAGATTTTTTAAAGCTAAATTTTATTTGCCTAGAACTATCGAGTTTGAGATAGTCTAGGCTAGTGAAAAGAAACCTTTGTTTCAAAATACTTTGGCTCAGGTGTAGGGTTTGCCACTTAATAAACGTAAATTTGGGGCAAGTTTATCTATGTTCCTGGTTTTTAGTTTCTCTAATATTTGAATGAGAACAATAATCCCAGTCCTATCCTAGCAGACTTTACACAAATAAAATAATACATAAAGCAGTCACCATACAGGTATAAGATTCAATGTCTGTCTCCCAAACCAAAACTCTGAAGGCTAAACTATCAATGATAACTAACAATGCAATGAAACAAGGCCAAACACAGAAGAAAATAAGTTGATTATTGAAATAAGAACAAAATAAGAGGTAAAAGTCATGATAGAATTTATGTGAAAATGGACTTGGTGGTTTATAACAGTAAGTACAGTTACAAGTCTTACATAAAAAACAGGGCCGGGCACAGTGGCTCGTGCCTGTAATCACAGCACTTTGGGAGGCCGAGGCAGGAAGATCATGAGGTCAGGAGTTCAAGTCCAGCCTGGCCAACATGATGAAACCCCATCTCTACTAAAAATAAAAAAATTTAGTTGGGTGCGGTGGTGCGTACCTGCAATGCTAGCTACTTGGGAGGCTGAGATAGGAGAATCACTTGAACCCAGAAGGTGGAGGTTGCAGTGAGCCGAGATCACACCACTGTACTCCAGCCTGGGCAACAGGGCGAGACTCCATCTCAAAAAAAAATAAAAATAAAAATAAAAAATAAATAAATAAATAAATAATAAGAAAAAAGTATACAGCATAATACAGTATAATTTTATGATACATTAATAGTAGTATAGTGCCAAGAAGGTAATAGTCCCAGTGGATATTGCAATGGTGAGAACACAGCTGATATATTGGATTGAGTTCTTGGCATCATGTTTTAGGATGGGCATTTTCAAATTGCCATATACCCAGAGGGAAACATCCAGATGGTACAGTTCTACAAAGAATGGAACTTGCATAAAGAATGGCTAAAGGGACGTGCATAGATAGATCAAAAAAGAGAAAACTATGGAACACAGTACAGCTGTGTTCAAACACTGATGAACTCTCAAGTAGAAAGTGTTTGGGAGCTGATCTGAGGATTTTCTTGAGCCTAAACTATCATTATAGTTTCTCGGGAAATGTTAGGGCACTGTATTAGTTTTACCACCATTTTGGCTGTGAGGGTGTAGCAGTTTTATTTGTAAGCAGAGTAGGTGTCCCCTTCTTTCCTTACTATATACGATTTCTTATCTGGTGGAAGATGAACATTTCCTGTAAACAGTTGATGTAAACAGAAACATAGTCTCTTTACTTAAAATTCTTTCTGATATTTTATATGTAAAATTTCACTCTTGCAAAAGAATATTTGAGATTGGTTATCTATGGGAAAAAAGTGAAGGTGGTAAGAAAGTTTGTGTGTGCATGATAATGTTTTCTTTCTTTCTTTCTTTCTTTCTTTCTTTCTTTCTTTCTTTCTTTTCAAGAGACAAAGTCTTGCTCTTTTGCTCAGGTTGAGGTGAAGTGACATGATCACAACTGTAGCTTCGAACTACTGGGCTCAAGGGATCCTCCTGTCTCTGCCTCCTGAGTAACTGGGACTACAGGCACACACCCCCACACCCACTAATTTTTAAATTTTTATTATTTGTACAGACAAGGTCTTACCATTTTTCCCAGGCTTGTCTCTAACTCCTGAGCTAAAGCGACCCTCCTGCCTTGAGGTCCCAAAGTGCTGGGATTACAGGTGTGAGCCACTGTGCCTGGCCATGTTCTATTTTTTAACTTGGGTGGTAGTTAATGGATATAATCACATTGTGATAATTTGCTGACCTATCTATCTATGATTTATGCATTTTTATGTTTTTACATTATAATTCAAAAATCAACTTGATTTTAAGGATATAAGTTTGGTTATAAAACATACAGAAAATCTTTAAAGATTTCCTTAAACAATTACAAAAAAATTAAATGATTACCCAAATAAAGAATTTAAAAATGATAAAATCCTTGAATTTATTTATCCATGTACTCCTACTTTATCCATCTCCATTTCTTCCTTTTAGAGGTGATCACTATGCTGATTTGAATTTTTTTACTCCCTTTCATGAAAAAAAGTTTTTATTCAAATATATGTAGCCCCAAACAGGACTTATTTTCTCTTGCTTGTTTTAGAGCTTTATGAGAAGTGATTGTATACTGTCTGTAGTCTTCCGTGATTTGCTTTGCCTATGTCGCTATAGGAATTATCCCTTTCTATTGATTTATAAGAATAAATCCTTAATGGCTAAATGAGTGCAAATTTTTTCTAACAGTTTGTGGCATATTGTTTTACTCTTTCGATGATGTCATTTGATGAATGGAAGTTTTAAATTTTAATTATAGTTTAATTTTCTATTACAGTTACTAGTTTTGTGTCTTATTTAGGAAGTTATTCTTTATTCTAAGGTTATACAAATATCCTTCTGTATTATCTTCTACTTTTTTTAAAAAAAGTTATACTTTCATATGTAAGTCGTAATCTATCTGGAACTAAAGTAGAAGTCCAGTAGATTTCTTTTTTTTTTTTTCTTTATGGACAATCAACTATTTAAGCCTCATTTATTGAATACTTTTTTTTATTTACCCAGTGATTCACAATGCAACCTCTGTCATAAAATAAATGTATATACACAGTCATGTTTCCTGCCTTTGTCTAGCCCTATGCCATTATCATACTCTCCCGTGTCAGTGTAAATTCATATCTTTGTAATTTGTAGGGCAACTCACCCTTTTCTCCTTCCTCAGGATCACCTTGACTCTAATGGACTCTTTTTCCTTTTCATATACATTTTACTATTAGTTTATCAAGTCCTTATAAAATCCAGCCATGCCCTTAATCATATTAAATCTTTAGCTCAATCTGTGGCAGGTTTGACCTCATTTTGGTATTGAATCATTTTAACCATGAAGAACATACAATTTCCTTTTAGGATCTCTTTTATATTGTTCTACAGAGTTTTATAATTTTTCTCCATATAAGTCTTTTACTGCTTTATAACTTTTCGGAATTATTCCTGGGTACCTTAAATATTTTGTGGCTAATGCAGACTTTTTGAATGATACTTTGTACTGTTTATTTTTGTGGTACAGACATACAATTGACATTTCTATATTGATATTTTGGCTAGCTTATTTTATAACTCATTAATTTTAATAATTTATATATTAATTTGGGTTTTCTATGTAGAAAAATAATATATTTCTTCCTTTTGGGGAAAAAGAATATCATACATTTGTGAATATTTGTGAAGAATGATAATTTATTTCTACTTTTTCAATCTTTGTGACATTTTTTCCCCTTTTTTTACTATGTGCCTGAATCTACAGTAAAACTTTAAGCAGTGGTGATAGAGGGCAGCCTAATCTTGTTACTGATTTTAATTTGGATACTTAGAGGACCTTCTTATACAAACATGAAACTAAGACACCATCTCTCTTCCTTGGAAATCAGTTAAAAATGATAACAATTAAAAAAAATGAACAAAGTCCCACAATCTCTATCTTCCATAAAACTAGGGGACAGACATAATTCATAGATACAAAAATACATTTAAAAGCTTCCTAAAACAGCCTAGCTAACAAATCAAAATAACACAGAATTAAATAAAAAGTTTTAAAGGATGAGAAAGCAAAAGGCATTATAGAAGATAAGCAACAGATATCCAAATGATGCATAGCTACAGTGTTTAAAAAATAAAATCAAAACAATGGAACAAACAATAAGTTCAAGATATAACTCAAAAAAGCTTTCCTGAGATAAAGAACAAAAAACAAGTGGACAAAAAATTTGAATATAGATATTGTAAGGGCCCATTTCATCCAGAAAATAACTGACCCAGAAAATTAAATGTTGGGACCAAGCCTAGTAAATTTCCTGGACTTTAAAGAAAAGAAAAGAAAAACAACAACAACAACAACAACGATTCTTTTGGGCAGTAGCATAAAAACAACAAAACACTTACTAGCGGGTAAAAATAAAGCTGTCCATAGATTTTGCCACAGCATTAGACAGTGGAGAAGGAGCTGCAGAATACTCAAGGGAAGAATTTGTGAGCCAAGAATTTTTTATTCAACAATGCTGAACATGTAAGATAAACAGTGCTGAACATGTAAGAATGAAGGAATCATTTTCCAAAGAGTCTTTCTTGAGGGAGCTACAAGAAAATTAATTTCAACCCAGAGATGAGCTGGGGGAAATTGTAGCAAAACAACTCATGGGGAGCATAGAATATATGTAACTATAAAACCATGATTCAGACAAATATGAAATTTTGGGCAAAATAGAATGTGAAAGTTATATGCCTATATATGTAGAAATCACACAGCTAACTAAAATTGGGAACGAAGGAAGAAAGGAAATGGGAGATAAGTACACTAATTACAAAGGTACTCTGTTAGCTAGAAGTCAAAAGAATCCTTCAAGGCTGAAAAAAATAGTATAATTATAGCTGTATTTAAAAGTACAAATGTAAGTATTGATAAAGTTAATATTGACAAAAATTATAAAGTAGAAAACAGATGAAGAAAGCAAAACTCAAAATGGGATACTATTTTATTATTATTCAAAACATAAATAATTACTGTCAAAAAGTCAAACCTTCATGACTATCAGAGGAACTACACACAAAACATAAAGCAAAGAAATGAGACCACTAATTTGTCTTTTAAAAAATTGTATGAAGAAAAAAGTAATGTGATATTACACTGTAGACATAAGGTCAGAAATATCTTTTACATCAATTAATGTAAATGAACTTAGCTCGTGTATTTTCAGAAAGATTTCTTCAATAAAGCAGAACTCTATATGAATATGTAGAAATACACTTTCTATCTCTATATAATTAGCTAAAACAAAGCAATTTAGAAAGGTTGAGAACTAAAAATTGCCGAATTATACAAGACAAAGGCAAACAAAAAGAAAAATGGAGATGCTTGGTATCTACTTGTCAAGGCAGAATTCTGGCCTTGTAACATTAAAGAAGGGCACCTTATAACATTAAAGAGAATCATTCGCAAACGGTAGTGCTGAATATCCATGAACCAAATATCTCAACCTCATAAAACAAAAATTATGAGATAGAGAAACAGAAGACTTTAATTCACCTCTGTACCCATAATAGACATAAAAATTAAAGATACAAAATAATAAAATAATGATCTTGTGAAAATGTATAATCTACCAAAAATCAGTAAAAAGCAAGAAAAATTATACTAATTTCTGTGAATAAAATAAAGTAGCCAATTTAGTATCTCACATGACTTCACTTTCTACCAAACCTTTAAAAAATGGATTATCCAATGTTGTTTCAGCTGCTCCAAAGAATACAGTAGGTCAACAATTATAGTTTAATTCAGGTAGATACCGCTGAGTTTACTAAAATATCTGTGCAGTGTCAAGGTGTCTAAGGTCCTTGAAGTGGAGATAATGACAAAGAGTTGTCGTAAGTGAAAGAAAACTGCTTTTGGTGGTTCTTTATAATCAGCATAGAGAAAAACAACACAGTCAATTTCTGCATTGATTTCCTCAGGCCTGACCCATATCTAAAATCCCACATAGGAAACAGCAGCTGCAGTTGGAATCACCACATAATTAAGTTTGTCATAATCCACAGATATTCACCAATGCTCATCTGCCTTTTGCACAGCTGAGAATGTTGAGAGTTTGTAAGTATCATCAGTTCTGTATTTTTCAAGTTTTATGATGGCAATAATCCTGGAAATTTCCATAAGAATATGATGTTGCTTTAGGTTTACTATTCTGGTGTGTCTCACTCCACGGGTCATGGTGTCAATGTGAGGATTCTACCAGCCAATCATAGTTATTTAGCCTAGAACTGAGGAAATAACCATGGATACCTAAGCACATTGTGAAGAAAATCCATGCCAGAATTCCGTATATCATCCAATATCATCATTTCCTGCTTTGACTAGTGAACCACGGTAGAATTTGGGATTCCTAGAGTTTTTCTAGATATCAATTAATTAATTTCCAGATATAAATTAATTAACTGACAATTAATTCATTAATTTCATTCTAAGGACACCATGGCATTTAGCTACCATCAATGATCCCTGTCAAAACAGATACCTGTCTGATTGCTATCTGATTGTTCCCCTCTGTCTGTTACACTAAGTGTGCTCATATTTTGAAGGCATTAGGTCTCTGGCACTTGAGGCCCTATATTGCTCATTGAAATTAGGGAACTCAGGTCGGTGAGATATCACCCATTATCATCCCTAACCTTCAGAGAACAGGTACCACAGAGTTTTCCACTCATGTTGGTTCTCCTCTCATGAATGCATTTTTCAATGCCTAAGAAAATGGAGTGCCTTCTGGGTCTTCTAGAGAAATAATTGGAAATAGGATGGGTCACATACATAAATCCCTGCTAATATTTTCATCTGCCTGTTTTGAGATTCCTCCCCCTACATTATGTTATGGAAGTTCCATCATCTAAACTTTAAATATAGGCCATTGAATATGGATCACTGTTGAGCCCTACTTTAGTCAACCGACAAAGCCAACTATCAGAGCAATTTTTAGTTGCTTAAGCCAACACATTAATTCCAGTGTCTCAGTTAAGTGCACCCAGAGTAAAAACTTTGGCCTAATGCAATATTGTATTCCATTTTTTAATTTTTTTTTTTTTTTTGCTTAACATTCTTAGAATCTATTCCTATCCATATTCCTCAGGTGTCTGCTGATATAAATTAGAGAAATCTTGCTAATATTTTAGTATTCAAGCTATCTCTTCCTGGGTCAGATTTTGTACTTGTTCTCATTGGGGAATAAGTAATCAGATTCTAGTTATGGGTATGAAAGTAATGATGGATGGTGAGATTATTGCAAGGAAAATAGTTATCCCTTTGCAAGGCAACCGCCTTTAGTAAAGTTGCTACAAGATCTTCAAGCAATGGATGATTAGTCTTCATATTCAGTAATGAAAGTTTTTATTTTTATTATTATATTTTAAGTTCTGGGATACATGTGCAGAACACGCAGGTTTGTTACATAGCTATACATGTGCCATGGTGATTTGCTACACCAATCAACTCATCATTTACATTAGGTATTTCTCCTAATGCTATCCCTCCCTTAGCCCTCCTGGCAGGCCCTGGTGTGTGATGTTCCCCTCCCTGTGTCCATGTGTTCTCATTGTTCAACTCCCACTTATGAGTGAGAACATGCAGTGCTTGGTTTCTGTTCCTGTGTTAGTTTGCTGAGAATGATGATTTCTAGCTTCATGCATGTCCCTGCAAAGGACATGAACTCCTCCTTTTTTATGGCTGCATAGTATTCCATGGTGTATATGTGCCACATTTTCTTGATGCAGTCTATCATTGATGGACAGTTGGGTTGGTTCCAAATCTTTGCTATTGTGAACAGTACTGCAATAAACATATGTGTGCATGTGTCTTTATAGTACAATGATTTATAATCCTTTGGGTATATACCCAGTAATGGGATTGCTAGGTCAAATCGTATTCCTAGTTCTAGATCCTTGAGGAATCACCACACTGTCTTCCACAATGGTTGAACTAATTTACACTCCCACCAACAGTGTCAAAGCTTTCCTATTTCTCCACATCCTCTCCAGCACCTGTTGTTTCCTGAATTTTTAGTGATCGCCATTCTAACTGGTGTGAGATGGTATCTCATTGTGGTTTTGATTTGCATTTCTCTGATGGCCAGTGATGATGAGAATTTTTTCATGTGTATGTTGGCTGCATAAATGTCTTCTTTTGAGAAGTGTCTGTTCATATCCTCCACCCACTTTTTCATAGGGTTGTTTGTTTTTTTTTCTTGTAAATTTGTTTAAGTTCCTTGCAGATTCTGGATATTAGTCCTTTGTCAGATGGATAGATTGCAAAAATTTTCTTCCATTCTGTAGGTTGTCTGTTCACTCTGATGATAGTTTATTCTACTGCGCAGATGTTCTTTAGTTTAATTAGATCTCATTTGTCAATTTTGGCTTTTGTTGCCATTGTTTTTGGTGTTTTAGTCATGAAGTCTTTACCCATGCCTATGTCCTGAATGGTATTGCCTAGGTTTTCTTCTAGGGTTTTTATGGTTGTAGGTCTCATGTTTAAGTCTTTAATCCATCTTGAGTTAATTTTTGTATAAGGTATACAGAAGGGGTCCAGTTTCAGTTTTCTGTATATGGCTAGCCAGTTTTCCCAACACCATTTATTAAATAGGGAATCCTTTCCCCATAGCTTGTTTTTGTCAGGTTTGTCAAAGATCAGATGGTTGTAGATGTGTGGTTATATCTGAGGCTTCTGTTCTGTTCCATTGATCTATATGTATTTGTTTTGATACCAGTACCATGCTGTTTTGGTCATTGTAGCTTTGTAGTATAGTTAGAAGTCAGGAAGTGTGATGCCCCCAGCTTTATTCTTTTGGCTTAGGATTGTCTTGGCTATACGAGCTTTTCTTTTGGTTCCATATGAAATTTAAAGTAGTTTTTTTTTTTCTAATTCTGTGAAGAAAGTCAATGGTAGCTTGCTGGGGATAGCACTGAATCTTTAAATTACTTTGGACAGTATGGCCATTTTCATGATATTGATTCTTTCTATTCATGAGCATGGAATATTTTCCCATTTTTTTGTGTTCTCTCTTGTTTCCTTGAGCTGTGGTTTGTAGTTCTCCTTGAAGAGGTCCTTCACATCCCTTGTAATTTATATTCCTAGGCATTTTATTCTCTTTGTAGCAATTGTGAATGGGAATTCACTCATGATTTGGCTTTTTGTTTTTCTGTTATTGGTGTATAGGAATGCTTGTGATTTTTGCATATTGATTCAATATCCTGAGACTTTGCCAAAGTTGTTTATCAGCCTAAGAAGATTTTGGGCTGAGACAATGGGGTTTTCTAAATACACGATCATGTCATCTGAAAGCAGAGACAATTTGACTTCCACTCTTCCTATTTGAATAACCTTTATTTCCTTCTCTTGCCTGAGTGCCCTGGCCAGAACTTCCAATACTATGTTGAATATAAGTGGTGAGAGAGGGCATCCTTGTCTTGTGCTGGTTTTCAAAGGGAATGCTTCCAACTTTTGCCCATTCAGTATGATATTGGCTGTGGGTTTGTCATAAATAGCTCTTATTATTTTGAGATATATTCCATCAATATCTAGTTTATTGAGAGTTTTTAGCATGAAGAGATGTTGAATTTTATTGAAGGCCTTTTCTGCATCTATTGAGATAGTCATGTGGTTTTTGTCATTGGTTCTCTTTATGTGATGGAATATGTTTATTGATTTGCATATGTTGAACCAGTCTTGTATTCCAGGGATGAAGCCGACTTGATTGTGGTGGATAAGCTTTTTGATGTGCTGCCAGATTTGGATTGCCAGTATTTTATTGAGGATTTTCACATTGATGATCATCAGGGATATTGGCCTGAAATTTTCTTTTTTTATTGTTGTGTCTGTGCCAGCTTTTTGAATCAGGATGATGCTGGCCTCATAAAATGAATTAGGGAGGAGACCCTCTTTTTCTATTGTTTGGAATAGTTTCAGAAAAAAAAAAAAAAAAAAAAACGGTACCAGCTCCTCTTTGTATCTCTGATGGATTTCGGCTGTGAATCCATCTGGTTCTGGGCTTTTTTCATTGGTAGGCTATTAATTGCTGCATCAATTTCAGAACTTGTCATTGGTCTATTCAGGAATTTGACTTCTTCCTGGTTTAGTCTTGGGAGGGTGAATGTGTCCAGAAATTTATTCATTTCTCCTAGATTTTCTAGTTTATTTGTGTAGAAGTGTGTATAATATTCTCTGATGGCAGTTTGTATTTCTGTGGGCTCAGTAGTGATATCCTCTTTATCATTTTTTATTGTGTCTATTTGATTCTTCTCTCTTTTCTTTTTTATTAGTCTGGCTAGCAGTCTATCTCTTTTGTTAATCTTTCAGAAAACCAGCTCCTGGATTCATTGATTTTTTTGAAGTATTTTTCTTTTTTTTTCTTTTTTTTTTTTTGTCTCTGTCTCCTTCAGTTCTGCTCTTATCTTAGTTATTTCTTGTCTTCTGCTAGCTTTTGAATTTGTTTGTTCTTGCTTCTCTAGTTCATTTAATTGTGATGTTAGGGTGTCAATTTTAGATCTTTCCCTCTTTCTCCCGTGGGCATTTAGTGCTATAACTTTCCCTCTGAACACTGCTTTAGCTGTGTCCCAGAGATTCTGGTACATTGTGTTTCTTTTCTCATTGGTTTCAAAGAACTCGTTTATTTCTGCCTTAATTTCACTATTTACCCAGTAGTCATTCAGGTGCAGGTTTTTCAGTTTCTATGTTGTTCTGTGGTGTTGAGTGAGTTTCTTAATCCTAAATTCTAATTTGATTTCACTGTGGTTTGAGAGACTGTTATGATATCCATTCTTTTGCATTTGCTGAGGAGTGTTTTAATCCACTTATGTGGTCAATTTTAGAATATGTTGATATCATGCTGAGAAGAATGTATATTCTGTTGATTTTGGATGGAGAGTTTTGTAGATGTCTATTAGGTCTGCTTGGTCCAGAGCTGAGTTCAAGACCTGAATATCCTTGTTAATTTTCTGTCTCATTGATCTAATATTGACAGTGGTGTGTTAAAGTCTCCCACTATTATTGTGTGACAGTCTAAGTTTCTTTTTAGGTCTCTAAGAACTTGCTTTATGAATCTGGGTGCTCCTGTATTGGGTGAATATGTTTTTAGGATAGTTAACTCTTCTTGTTACATTGATCTCTTTACTATTATATAATGCCTTTCTTTGTTTTTTTTGATCTTTGTTGGCTTAAAGTCTGTTTTATCAGAGACTCGGATTGCAGCCCCTGCTTTTTTTTGCTTTTCATTTGCTTGGTAAATATTCCTCCATGCCTTTATTTTGAGCCATTATGTGTCTCTGCACATGAGATGGGTCTCCTGAATACAGCACACTGATGGGTCTTGACTCTTTATCCAATTTACCAATCTGTGTCTTTTAATTATGGCAGTTAGCCCATTTACATTTAAGGTTAATATTGTTATGTGTGAATTTGATCCTGTCATTAAGATGCTAACTGGTTATTTTGCTTTTTAGTTGATGCAATTTCTTCATAGTGTTGACAGTCTTTACAATTTGGTATGTTTTTGCAGTGGCTGGTACTGCTTTTTCATTTCCTTATTTAGTGCTTCCTTCAGAAGTCCTTGTAAGACAGGTCTGGTGGTGACAAAAATCTTTCAGCATTTGCTTATCTGTAAAGGATTTTATTTCTCCTTCACTTATGAAGCTTAGTTTGGCTGGATATGAAATTCTGGGTTGAAAAAGTCTTTTCTTTAAGAATGTTGAATATTGGCCCCCACTCTCTTCTGGTTTATAGGGTTTCTGCAGAGAGATCTGCTGTTAGTCTGATGGGCTTCCCTTTCTGGGTAACCCAATCTTTCTCTGGCTGACTTGAACATTTTTTTCCTTCATTTCAACCTTGGTGAATCTGAGGATTATGTGTCTTGGAGTTGCTCTTTTCAAGGAGTATCTTTGTGGTGTTCTCTGTATTTCCTGAATTTGAATGTTGGGCTATCTTGCTAGGTCAGGAAATTCTCCTGGATAATATCCTAAAGAGTGTTTTCCAACTTGGTTCCATTCTCCTTGTCACTTTCAGGTACACCGATCAAATGTAGGTTTGGTCTTTTCACATAGTCCCATATTTCTTGGAGGCTTTGTTCATTCCTTTTTATTCTTGTTTCTCTAATATTGTCTTCATGCTTTATTTCATTAAGTTGATCTTCAATCTCTGATATCCTTTCTTCCACTTGATTGATTCAGCTATTAATACTTGTGTATGTTTCACGAAGTTCTCATGCTGTGTTTTTCAGCCATCAGGTTATTTCTGTTCTTCTCTAAACTGGTTATTCTAGCTAGCAGTTCCTGTAACCTTTTATCAAGGTTCTTAGCTTCCTTGCTTGGGTTAGAACATGCTCCTTTAGTTCGGAGGAGTTTGTTATTACCGACCTTCTGAAGACTACTTCTGTCAATTCGTCAAACTCATTCTCCGTCCAGTTTTGTTTTGAGCCATTGTATGTCTTTGCACATGAGATGGGTCTCCTGAATACAGCACACTGATGGGTCTTGACTCTTTATCCAATTTACCAGTCTGTGCCTTTTAATTATGGCAGTTAGCCCATTTACATTTAAGGTTAATATTGTTATGTGTGAATTTGATCCTGTCATTAACATGCTAACTAGTTATTGTTCCCTTGCTGGCAAGGAGTTGTGATCCTTTGGACGAGAAGAGGAGTTCTGCTTTTTGGCATTTTCAATCTTTTTGCACTAGTTTTTCCTCATCTTTGTAGATGTATCTACCTTTAGTCTTTGATGTTGGTTACTTTCGGATGGGGTTTCTGTATGGACATCTTTTTTGTTGATGTTGATGCTATTCCTTTCTGTTTGTTAGTTTCCCTTCTAAAAGTCAGGCCCCTCTGCTGTAAGTCTGCTGGAGTTTACTGGAGGCCCACTGCAGACCCTGTTTGCCTGGGTGTCACCAGCTGAGGCTGCAGAACAGCAAAAATTGCTGCCTGTTCCTTCCTCTGGAAGCTTTGTCCCAAAGGGACACCTGCCAGATGCTAGCCAGAATTCTTCTGTATGAGGTGTCTGTTGACCCCTGCTGGGACGTGTCTCCCAGTCAGGAGGCATGGGGGTCAGGGAACCACTTGAGGAGGCAGTCTGTCCCTTAGCAGAACTTGAGCACTGTTTTGGGAGATCTGCTGCTGTCTTCAGAGCCAGCAGACAGGAACGTTTAAGTCTGCTGAAGCAGTGCCCACAGCCACCCCTTCCCCAGGTACTCTGTCCCAAGGAGAGGGAATTTTATCAATAAGCCCCTGACTGGGGCTGCTGCCTTTCTTTCAGAGATGCCTTGTCCAGAAAGAAAGAATCTAGAGAGACAGTCTGGCTACAGCAGCTTTGCAGAGCTGCAGAGCCCAGTTTGAATTTCGTGAGGATTCGTTTACACTGTGAGGAGAAAACCGCCTACTCAAGCCTCAATAATATTGGATGCCCCTCCCCCTACCAAGCTAAAATGTCCCTGGCTGACTTCAGACTGTTGTGCTGGCAGTGAGAATTTCAAGCCAGTGGATCTTAGCTTGCTGGGCAATGTGTGGGTGGGATCCACTGAGCTAGACCACTTGGCTCCCTGACTTCAGCCCCCTTTTCAGGGGAGTGAATTGTTCTATCTTGCTGGCATTCCAGACACAATTGGGGTATGAAGAAAAAGCTCCTGTAGCTAACTTGGCGTCTGCCCAAACAGCTGCCCAGTTTTGTGCTTGAAACCCAGGGCTGTGGTGACCTAGGAACCCAAGGGAATCTCCTGGTCTGCAAGTTGTGAAGATCGTTGAAAAAGCATAGTATCTGGGCCAAGATGCACTGTTCCTCATGCCACCGTCCCTCACTGCTTCCCTTGGCTAGGGGAAGGAATTCCTCAGCCCCCTTCTGCTTCCTGTGTGAGGCAATGCCCCAGCTTCCCTCTGCTCACCCTCTGTGGGCTGCACCCACTGTCTAACCAGTCCCAATGACATGAGCTGTCTATCTCAGCTAGAAATGCAGAAATTGCCCACCTTCTGTGTTGATGTCACTGGGAGCTGCAGTCTGGAGCTGTTCCTATTGGGCCATCTTGCTATTGCTCAAGGGAGATATTTGTTTTACTTGGCCAAAGATGCTCACATATCTCAGATTCTTCCACAACTATCCAAACATCCCCATTTGAAGTCTTAGTATATACCTTCTTTTCCAATCAACACCTTTACTTTCAAATAACATACTTAGCAAGTGTATGAGTTCAGCTTATAATATAGCATCTGGCTCAACTAGATTTTTAACCTGATTTTCAGCCATACCTGCTGTGCACTGAAAACAAATAAATAAGTTGTTCTTGTAGGGCCACTATGGATATTTTTTGACCACACCTTGTGGTGGAAATTTTAAAGCCATGTGTTTTAAATTTTATTTCTGTAAGCTGTTCAGAAGCAACACCTTACCCCACAGTATTTAAAATCACCATCCTTACCATAATAGTTAAGTGCAGCACTCCATTATTCTCCCAAATTGTTACCTTTTGTAGGCAGTTTACTCTCAAGTAATCTCAGTTAATAATTTAAGAAATCGTTATTCCAGTACTTGCTGTGTATTACTAGTTTCATATTTTCTAGGGGAATTTATGACATCCCTGCATTTAAACTCACACAGCTCAGCAACTCACTCTAAGAATCCTATCTTGGTGACTATTTCCATGGTCCACTGTCGGTAACAAGCACTGGCTAACTTAGGGTCTAGTCAATAAAGGAGAAATAGTGCTTTGTTTTTCAAACAGAGGTGATTAAATATAAGTAACTAGGAACAAATGTGTTGTTGTAGAGCTGAAAGAACAAAAAGAGGAAGGTGATGTAATCCAGACATTTATGTAGGATACAGCTATTTTAGAATCCTTAAGACTGGGGTAACAAGGGAGAAGGGTTGGCATTATAAGAGGCTGGGAACACCCCATGCTGTGCTACTTGGAGTGCCAGCAAGGGCTTGTTACTCAGGGAGGCACTACCTAGTCAGTTCTGAAACCACAGAGCAAGTATTGTAAAGCCAGTGCTAGAGATGCCAAGGGAGATCTGGGCAGCCAGGGTCCAAGATTGCTAAAGGGGTATGGTACACTGGCTCTAGGACTGAGGAGAGAATCTGCCCTGTGTATACTGAAGTGCTGAAAGATGCTGACGAAGGGAAGGCTTGAGACAGAGAGCATCTTTTACCCCAACTCACCTTCCATATTTCCCCCAGTGCCTCCTTCTAACTAGAAGCCACCAAGCAAGAAAGATTGGCAAGTGTCAAAACAGTAGACACAGATGACTTCATCTCAACATTATCTCTCTCAGTTTTCCCAATGGCAAGTGGTATTCTGTCTCCCAGTATTTGGAATGTAGGACATCTACTTCTCTTTACACTAATTTTGATTCTTATTTCAAAGTGCTCCTCTTATTTGTCACTTCTTTTCCATTTCACTATTGCTATCCCAGTCAAAGATGCTTCCACCTAATATTCATTTTGTTTTAACCTTTTGAACAGAAATACACTATAATGGTCCATGAACTGTTGTCTTCAAATTCTTCCTATTTTTTTCAACGTATGCTATGCTTTGCTTCAGAATGTATGCTAAAGTTTATGATATATTAATGAGGATATGTAGCTACGAGGTTAGCCTTTATGGTTTGCTTTATTGTGAAATGGAAATAAAACATGCTGGAGTTTGAGATAGCAAATAAAAACTCTGAATGGAACAAAGAACTGTATCATTGTCAATTCTAGAACCACAAAGTTCAGAAGATCAATTTATTATATCAGTAAATTGGACTACTTACTTTATGGTATGATTGTAATCTTTTATTAACCTCACATTCCCTTATTGCTGTTATATATTTCTAAACAATGGGTTTTCTTTCTTCAAACATGATGTACTCTCACATCTCCATAGATCATGCAGTTCCAAGTTTTTCCTCTCTTCCTTCTAAGCTGAGTAAATGTTATTCATTGGGCCAGCCCCTGTTCAGTTGTTCTCACTTTTGGAAAGCCTTACCAATACATTGCCAAGGCACTTGGTTCACATTGTTTGTATATTACTTATCACATGATGTTTTTAACATGTTAGCACAAATGTACCATAATAACAAATGTGGGTTGTCCATGGTATGGTTTACCAAGTGAGCCTAACCAAACAGGAATTTTAATATTGTATTCAATCTTTGATGCTTTCTATTTCATCCATTAAATGTTGAGCTCCACTTTGAAGGCAACAAATAAATGTCATTTCTAATTCTATTTGTAGCATCTAGTTCAATGCTGGGTATATAGTGTACCTCAATAAATGCCTAATGTAATTTAATTATATATGGATGGAAGAATGCCAGAGTCACATATTATAATGGTTTTGAGTGATGTGCATGTTTCTGATTTTTCTACCCATTCTTATTTGACAAGTACCAATTTTCTAACCTTTAAAAACACCTAGAAAATAGTATTTTGAAAAGTTATTTTTTTCCGAAGATGGCCGAATAGGAGCAGCTCCAGTCTTCAACTCCCAGTGCCAGCGACACAGAAGACCGGTGATTTCGGCATTTTCAACTGAGGCAAACAGGGTCTGGAGTGGACCTCAAGCAATCTCCAACAGACCTACAGCTGAGGGTCCTGACTGTTAGAAGGAAAACTATCAAACAGGAAGGACACCTACACCAAAACCCCATCAGTACATCACCATCATCAAAGACCAGAGGCAGATAAAACCACAAAGATGGGGAAAAAGCAGGGCAGAAAGGCTGGAAATTCAAAAAACAAGAGCGCATCTCCCCCGGCAAAGGAGCGCAGCTCATCGCCAGCAACGGATCAAAGCTGGACGGAGAATGACTTTGACGAGATGAGAGAAGAAGGCTTCAGTCCATCAAATTTCTCAGAGCTAAAGGAGGAATTACGTACCCAGCGCAAAGAAACTAAAAATCTTGAAAAAAAAGTGGAAGAATTGACGGCTAGACTAATTAATGCAGAGAAGGTCATAAACGAAATGAAAGAGATGAAAACCATGACACGAGAAATACGTGACAAATGCACAAGCTTCAGTAACCGACTCGATCAACTGGAAGAAAGAGTATCAGCAATTGAGGATCAAATGAATGAAATGAAGCGAGAAGAGAAACCAAAAGAAAAAAGAAGAAAAAGAAATGAACAAAGCCTGCAAGAAGTATGGGATTATGTAAAAAGACCAAATCTACGTCTGATTGGGGTGCCTGAAAGTGAGGGGGAAAATGGAACCAAGTTGGAAAACACTCTTCAGGATATCATCCAGGAGATTCCCCAACCTAGTAGGGCAGGCCAACATTCAAATCCAGGAAATACAGAGAACGCCACAAAGATACTCCTCGAGAAGAGCAACTCCAAGACACATAATTGCCAGATTCACCAAAGTTGAAATGAAGGAAAAAATCTTAAGGGCAGCCAGAGAGAAAGGTCGGGTTACCCACAAAGGGAAGCCCATCAGACTCACAGCAGATCTCTCGGCAGAAACTCTCCAAGCCAGAAGAGAGTGGGGGCCAATATTCAACATTCTTAAAGAAAAGAATTTTCAACCCAGAATTTCATATCCAGCCAAACTAAGTTTCATAAGTGAAGGAGAAATAAAATCCTTTACAGATAAGCAAATGCTGACAGATTTTGTCACCACCAGGCCTGCCTTACAAGAGACCCTGAAGGAAGCACTCAACATGGAAAGGAACAACCGGTACCAGCCATCTCAAAAACATGCCAAAATGTAAAGACCATCGAGGCTAGGAAGAAACTGCATCAACTAATGAGCAAAATAACCAGTTAATATCATAATGGCAGGATCAAGTTCACACATAACAATCTTAACCTTAAATGTAAATGGACTAAATGCTCCAATTAAGAGACACAGACTGGCAAACTGGATAAAGAGTCAAGACCCATCAGTCTGCTGTATTCAGGAGACCCATCTCACACGCAGAGACATACATAGGCTCAAAATAAAGGGATGGAGGAAGATTTACCAAGCAAATGGAGAACAAAAAAAAGCGGGGGTTGCAATACTAGTCTCTGATAAAACAGACTTTAAACCATCAAAGATCAAAAGAGACAAAGAAGGCCATTACATAATGGTCAAGGGATCAATTCAACAGGAAGAGCTAACTATCCTAAATATATATGCACCCAATACAGGAGCACCCAGATTCATAAAGCAAGTCCTTAGAGACTTACAAAGAGACTTAGACTCCCATACAATAATAATGGGAGACTTCAACACTCCATTGTCAACATTAGACAGATCAACGAGACAGAAAGTTAACAAGGATATCCAGGAATTGAACTCATCTCTGCAGCAAGCAGACCTAATAGACATCTATAGAACTCTCCACCCCAAATCAACAGAATATACATTCTTCTCAGCACCACATCGTACTTATTCCAAAATTGACCACGTAATTGGAAGTAAAGCACTCCTCAGCAAATGTACAAGAACAGAAATTATAACAAACTGTCTCTCAGACCACAGTGCAATCAAACTAGAACTCAGGACTAAGAAACTCAATCAAAACCACTCAACTACATGGAAACTGAACAACCTGCTCCTGAATGACTACTGGGTACATCACGAAATGAAGGCAGAAATAAAGATGTTCTTTGAAACCAATGAGAACAAAGATACAACATACCAGAATCTCTGGGACACATTTAAAGCAGTGTGTAGAGGGAAATTTATAGCACTAAATGCCCACAAGAGAAAGCAGGAAAGATCTAAAATTGACACTCTAACATCGCAATTAAAAGAACTAGAGAAGCAAGAGCAAACACATTCGAAAGCTAGCAGAAGGCTAGAAATAACTAAGATCAGAGCAGAACTGAAGGAGATAGAGACACAAAAAACCCTCCAAAAAATCAATGAATCCAGGAGTTGGTTTTTTGAAAAGATCAACAAAATTGACAGACCACTAGCAAGACTAATAAAGAAGAAAAGAGAGAAGAATCAAATCGACGCAATTAAAAATGAAAAAGGGGATATCACCACCGACCCCACAGAAATACAAACTACCATCAGAGAATACTATAAACACCTCTACGCAAATAAACTGGAAAATCTAGAAGAAATGGATAATTTCCTGGACACTTACACTCTTCCAAGACTAAACCAGGAAGAAGTTGAATCCCTGAATAGACCAATAGCAGGCTCTGAAATCGAGGCAACAATTAATAGCCTACCAACCAAAAAAAGTCCAGGACCAGATGGATTCACAGCTGAATTCTACCAGAGGTACAAGGAGGAGTTGGTACCATTCCTTCTGAAACTATTCCAATCAATAGAAAAAGAGGGAATCCTCCCTAACTCATTTTATGAGGCCAACATCATCCTGATACCAAAGCCTGGCAGAGATACAACAAAAAAAGAGAATTTTAGACCAATATCCCTGATGAACATCGATGCAAAAATCCTCAATAAAATACTGGCAAACCGGATTCAGCAACACATCAAAAAGCTTATCCACCATGATCAAGTGGGCTTCATCCCTGGGATGCAAGGCTGGTTCAACATTCGCAAATCAATAAACATAATCCAGCATATAAACAGAACCAAAGACAAGAACCACATGATTATTTCAATAGATGCAGAAAAGCCTTTTGACAAAATTCAACAGCCCTTCATGCTAAAAACGCTCAATAAATTCGGTATTGATGGAACGTACCTCAAAATAATAAGAGCTATTTATGACAAACCCACAGCCAATATCATACTGAATGGGCAAAAACTGGAAAAATTCCCTTTGAAAACTGGCACAAGACAGGGATGCCCTCTCTCACCACTCCTATTCAACATAGTGTTGGAAGTTCTGGCTAGGGCAATCAGGCAAGAGAAAGAAATCAAGGGTATTCAGTTAGGAAAAGAAGAAGTCAAATTGTCCCTCTTTGCAGATGACATGATTGTATATTTAGAAAACCCCATTGTCTCAGCCCAAAATCTCCTTAAGCTGATAAGCAACTTCAGCAAAGTCTCAGGATACAAAATTAATGTGCAAAAATCACAAGCATTCTTATACACTAGTAACAGACAAACAGAGAGCCAAATCATGAATGAACTTCCATTCACAATTGCTTCAAAGAGAATCAAATACCTAGGAATCCAACTTACAAGGGATGTAAAGGACCTCTTCAAGGAGAACTACAAACCACTGCTCAGTGAAATAAAAGAGGACACAAACAAATGGAAGAACATACCATGCTCATGGATAGGAAGAATCAATATCGTGAAAATGGCCATACTGCCCAAGGTAATTTATAGATTCAATGCCATCCCCATCAAGCTACCAATGAGTTTCTTCACAGAATTGGAAAAAACTGCTTTAAAGTTCATATGGAACCAAAAAAGAGCCCGCATCTCCAAGACAATCCTAAGTCAAAAGAACAAAGCTGGAGGCATCACGCTACCTGACTTCAAACTATACTACAAGGCTACAGTAACCAAAACAGCATGGTACTGGTACCAAAACAGAGATATAGACCAATGGAACCGAACAGAGTCCTCAGAAATAATACCACACATCTACAGCCATCTGATCTTTGACAAACCTGAGAGAAACAAGAAATGGGGAAAGGATTCCCTATTTAATAAATGGTGCTGGGAAAATTGGCTAGCCATAAGTAGAAAGCTGAAACTGGATCCTTTCCTTACTCCTTATACGAAAATTAATTCAAGATGGATTAGAGACTTAAATGTTAGACCTAATACCATAAAAATCCTAGAGGAAAATCTAGGTAGTACCATTCAGGACATAGGCATGGGCAGAGACTTCATGTCTAAAACACCAAAAGCAACGGCAGCAAAAGCCAAAATTGACAAATGGGATCTCATTAAACTAAAGAGCTTCTGCATAGCAAAAGAAACTACCATCAGAGTGAACAGGCAACCTACAGAATGGGAGAAAATTTTTGCAATCTACTCATCTGACAAAGGGCTAATATCCAGAACCTACAAAGAACTCCAACAAATTTACAAGAAAAAAACAAACAACCCCATCAAAAAGTGGGCAAAGGATATGAATAGACATTTCTCAAAAGAAGACATTCATACAGCCAACAAACACATGAAAAAATGCTCATCATCACTGGCCATCAGAGAAATGCAAATCAAAACCACAATGAGATACCATCTCACACCAGTTAGAATGGCGATCATTCAAAAGTCAGGAAACAACAGGTGCTGGAGAGGATGTGGAGAAATAGGAACACTTTTACACTGTTGGTGGGATTGTAAACTAGTTCAACCATTATGGAAAACAGTATGGCGATTCCTCAAGGATCTAGAACTAGATGTACCATATGACCCAGCCATCCCATTACTGGGTATATACCCAAAGGATTATAAATTATGCTGCTATAAAGACACATGCACACGTATGTTTATTGCAGCACTATTCACAATAGCAAAGACTTGGAATCAACCCAAATGTCCATCAGTGACAGATTGGATTAAGAAAATGTGGCATATATACACCATGGAATACTATGCAGCCATAAAAAAGGATGAGTTTGTGTCCTTTGTAGGGACATGGATGCAGCTGGAAACCATCATTCTTAGCAAACTATCACAAGAACAGAAAACCAAACACCGCATGTTCTCACTCATAGGTGGGAACTGAACAATGAGATCACTTGGACTCGGGAAGTGGAGCCTCTAACGCGGGGCCCAATCATGGGGGGGGGGGGGGGGGGAGGGATTGCATTGGGAGTTATACCTGATGTAAATGACGAGTTGATGGGTGCAGCACACCAACAAGGCACAAGTATACATATGTAACAAACCTGCACGTTATGCACATGTACCCTACAACTTACAGTATAATAATAATAAATAAATTTTTTTTTTTTTTTTTTTTTTTTTTTTGAGACTGAGTCTGGCTCTGTCGCCCAGGCTGGAGTGCGGTGGCCGGATCTCAGCTCACTGCAAGCTCCGCCTCCCGGGTTCACGCCATTCTCCTGCCTCAGCCTCCCGAGTAGCTGGGACCACAGGCGCCCGCCACTTCGCCCGGCTAGTTTTTTGTATTTTTTAGTAGAGACGGGGTTTCACCGTGTTAGCCAGGATGGTCTCGATCTCCTGACCTCGTGATCCGCCCGTCTCGGCCTCCCAAAGTGCTGGGATTACAGGCTTGAGCCACCGCGCCCGGCCTATGAATGGTATTATTTTGTTAATTGATAGTTGCCAAAGGAGGAGCAGTTACCAAACCCATAGCAGAAAATTAAAGATAAGGAATGAAAGAAAGGATCATGCTCTTGGAAAGACCAAGTATGAGGCTACCTGA